>NW_007249022.1:135921-177818 GCF_000164805.1 Carlito syrichta
CAGACTGGAGTGCAGTGGCTGCTCCCGGCCACCGCAGCCTCGACCTGCTGGGCTCAGGTGATCCTTCCGCCTCAGCCTTCCAAGTAGCCGGAACTACAGGCATGCGCTACCACGCCCGGCTGATTTTTTGATTTATTGTAGAGATGAGGTCTCGCTGCCCAGGCAATCATATCATATACCCGCGGGCTCAGGCAATCCACTCACCTCAGCCTCCCAAAGGCGCGGGATTATAGGCTGAGCCACCGAGCCCGGCGGATATATGATAATTTTCTAACTGGAGGTCATTTGCCAATCCAGCAGTTACTGCTTCAGTGCCTCGTGACATCAGGCAGGGTGCAGTTTGAAGAATGATCAAAGGGATTCTGTTGCCTCACACATAATAAAGCTTTCAATCCATAGCTGAGCTTTTCCAAGTACTTGGCATACAATAAAATACGTTTTAATATTTGTTGGTGCATACTGTCAGATTGCAACGGTCAAGTTGGGGACCCGGAAAAGTTGCTTCTTTGGGCTTAATTGTTCTTATCTGAGATTATAGGCATTAAATCAGACAATGTTTATTTTCCACTAAAGAATCCTCAGAAAAACACCATATGGTGTTTATAGATAATCTTTTCCCAAGAGGGGAATCATATTTTATTTGAGATTTACACTAAAACATGAGCTCCAAAGGGTAGAACACCTTGTGTCTCTGTTCACTGTTTTATCCCAGGGGCCTGGGATAGTTCTTGGCACAGACTAGCATTCAGTCAATTTTCATTAAGTAGAGAAAAAGAAGAAAGGAAAGAAGGAAGTGAGGGAAAAAGAAGGAAGTCAACATTGTTTTCTTTTTTTAATTTTAGATTCAAAGGGAACATGTGCAGGTTTGATACATAGGCATATTGAATGATGGTGGAGTTTGGGCTTCTTTTGAGCCTATCTTCCAGGTGATGAGCATGGTACCCCATGGATGGCTTTTCAACCCCTTCCCACTGTAGGAATCCCCCAGTATCTGCTGTTCCCATCCTTTTACCCACATATATCCAGTTTTTAGCTTCCACTTATGAGTGAGAACATGCAATATTCAGTTTTCTGTTTGTGACAATTCACTTAACATGATGGCCTCCCTTAAGTTGAACTTCACTCACTAGAATAACAGTGCCATAAGACAGTGTTCACGAGAAGTTTAAGACTATAAATGAGATTTCAAGAGCAACACTTTCATAAAAGAACACAATACATCTAAGAACTTCAGCCATTCTTTTTTCATATAAAAATCATATACCTCGGCCTGACTGGTGACCATTTGATGGAGGGAATGGAGTATCGTAAGTGCTTGTAATAAATCCTGAGAGCAACTTTTAGGAGTGAATGAGAAAAGAGGAGGGGAAGAAAGAGGGTCTTTAGATGATTCTTACCAGTTGTTTGCAAGTGAGGAAAGGCTAAAGTACTGCAGCCACAGAAATGTTAGGGTTGATTTGTGTGTGTATGTGCTTATTTTATATATGGGAGAAGTTTTTGTGCTGTCTTGGGGAAACAGCAATAGATGGGAGAGAGATGGTTGGTGGAGTGAGACCCCAGAAAAGATAACACAGACTAGTCTGAAGATAGGAGAACTTCCCTTGCATCTGACACCAAGAAGTAAGAAGGATGCAAGGAAACAAAAAGAGCAACAACAATGCAAACCCAAGGTGTTGAGCCAAGAAAACTCAGACGCTTCTGAATCATTTTAGTGATGTTCATTTGCTACTTGTTCATTCACTTTTATTCAGCTGCTAATGCTGACTCACAGAGAAGCAGCAATAGAGGCAAAATGTTACAAAATAGATGAAGAACTTAGACTTGTCATAATTCTAATTGGAAATCGGAAGTAGACCGCCACTTTTCAAGCCTTCTTTGTCTAACTCTTAGAATCCCAGGGTACCATGAGCTGGAAAGTATCTGTAACCAGGAGGGCAACATCAGACACCAAAACAGGAGAATGTGTTCATGAGTCACTGGGCGATCTGAGGGTACAGAACCTCATGGCTTTTGGAATTGACATTAGGCAAAACAGACAAGAGACAGCTGGAGTGACACATCGTTGTTTGGCAGAATGTTACTCATATCTCCATGCCTACACGCCCACAGCCTGCTTGCTCTTCTGGTGGCTCCTAGGATTCTTTGCACTCTTTCGGCCACCGGTCTTTCCTCTGGGAAACTGCCTTCAGGTCTAAAATTCTCTCTATGGCTTTGGCCTATGTTGTATGTCTGGCAGTGGCTGTCCTTCTGGATTCAACCCTGGTCACTTTGGCTAGCATTCAGTCAATTTACGTAAAGTCCCTACGTAGCTCTGGACTTTTTAATTCTCGCGCTTACCATTCCTGCATCAAACACTGAGTGTTGCATATATTCCAACACAGTCTGCTCTGTGACCCCTCGCCTTCTGCCCTCCACCAGCAGGTGCAGGCAAGCTGTGCTTGTTGTAGGTTGCATGTGGATGGCAATGAAGAGGAAGGCAGCAGAGATCACCCCAATGTCTGAGGGAAGATGGCGGAACTATTAAAAACAACAAGACAGTTGCCAGGCAGAGCTGGTTTAAGACACGAGGCCCAGAGGCAATGTTGAATTTGGTGGCGAGCATAATGTGAAGATGGAAATGTGGAAATAAACATTTGAGGGTTACGGTTGATTTTGAGGCTAGAGGTAAAAATTTGGGGATGCCAAGTGCAGAGCAAATTAAGATCTTGGGAGGCCATGTGAACACTGAAGTGCAACTGTCTTGTCCTTCCCTTCTTCTGCCCCTAATCTTCGCATGGCTAGTGAAACGTCTCATCCAGTTCCTATCCTTACTCCTGCTTCTCTCTAGGACTGCAGCTGAATCCTAATCTGTCCCACTTGCAGCATTCCCATCCACACTGGAAATTTGCCTCCATACTTCCCTCGTGTATGGGACTTGCATTTCCTCTCAACATGAGGTTTGATTTCCTTGTAGGCTGACCAACCTCTGCAAATAGCCCAGGGCAAAAACTACTCAGTGCTTCTTATTACTGTGTCACTCAGATAAGACCCCTTCACTATGAAGTCCTGGTCATGTTGCCAATATTTATTGACATTTTTATGACAAACACCTGGCTAAGTGATTTCATTCAGATTTTCTTGTTTGCTTTTCACAGCTACCATAAGAGTCAGAAATTATTAACAAAGTAACCATGAATTTCATTTAGTCTGTGAATAGTCTTTATTTATGCATAATTTTTTTTAGTTGGAGTCTCACTGTGCCACCCAGACTGGAGTATAGTGGCACATTCATGGCCACCCAAGCATCGACCTGCTGGGCTCTGGCAATCCTTCCACCTCAGCCTTCCAAGTAGCCAGAACTACAGGCGCGTGATACCATGCCTAGCTAATTTTTTGTTTATTGTAGAGACGAGGTCTCGCCAAGTTGTCCAGGCTGGACTCGAACCCGTGGGCTCAGGCAGTCCTCTCGCCTCAGCCTCTCAAAGTGCTGGGATTACAGGCTGAGCCACCAAGCCCTGCCTATGCATAATTATTAATAACACCTTTCTCCAACTTTCTTAAGGCCCTGGTTTGGACAGTCAATTACATAGGCACCCTGAATATTACTACCTTTACTCTCCTCAGTATGCAGATAAGATACAGACAGGTTAAGGCCCTTATCTATTGTCATACAACCGATAAGTGACTGAGCCAGGACTTGAACACAGGCAGTCAAAATTCACAGTGCCAGTATTTAAACCACTGTGCTTAGATTTATGTCTACTAGGCCCTCTGAAGTTTATATGCATACCCAGCTTTTTAGGATTCATTTTGGCCACTAATTTAGTGCTGATATTTTGTGTCATATCAGTTGACGTATCCTTTTTCATTCCCATCCCTAACCCTAGAGGCCACCAGGCCCCACTGTGCTTGATGAGAGACACCAAATATAGGGTGAGCTTTTATCGCATATAGCTGTGATGGGGAGAAAAGAAAAATACAGCGCTTTCTTGAGTGGAAAGGAGAGCTGAATGAGAGTCCTGTTGAATGAGCAATGATTAAGCCAAGTAATAGTCTCCAATTTATTTTGGACAACTTTCTAGAAGGTTAAAATTACCCCACAGTCAGTTCCAGTGAAACAAGTGGTATTGATCATGTAACTGACTAAAATACCTAAGACAACAACACCATGCAGAAGCTCACCTAAATAAACTGTTTTTTTGCAAAAAAAAAAAGTGGAGTTTAAGTATCAACAGTATCCTTTTCATGCTAAAGCAAGTTTATGGGCAAGAGTGAGCAATACACATTTAAAAAATCTTCAAGCTGATAAAACACTTTTTAAAAAGGTTAAAATGAAGTAACTACTTTCCACATCCTGAAAATAAGGAAATTTACTGAAACTCACACAGTTGACCATGCTTTTCATTATCTCCAGAAATTGATGACTATCTCTTTGGCTCAGTTGAGTGGAGTAACTCTCTGTAGTCCTGTGCCATGATGAGGGAGAGGAAGCAAGTTGCTGTAGCGCCTGTGCTATTCAACACCTTTCAATACAAGAATAATACAAGATGTATAAAATTGCCTAAGTTGTTCACGACCTAGGGACAACTGAAAGAGACTTTTCTGTGAATTATTGGTGTGAAATAGGTAGCAGGCGGTTAATAAATGCTTGTTGAATGCATTATATTTGCTGAGATTCGCTGATTTATTAAAGATGCCTTTTGTACATATAATTTGTATGTGTGAGTGTGGGTGTATATACCGTGAGACTGTCTCCAGGGTGGTCCCCTACGATCTCCACCTGTTGATATTCTTTCCCTGTGTAGTTCCGTCCCACTCTGAATCAGACTCACCTGTGCAACCAATAGGATATTGCAGAAATAACAGTATGCAACTTAGTCTAGGTCATAAAAGACATGTGGCTTCCACCTTACTCTCGTGGATCACTGGCTCTGGGGGAAGCCAGTAGCTGCCATATCATGAGGACATTCTGTGGAAAAATTGACCTGCTGAGGAACTCGGGACTGCCAGCAGTCCCCACTGACTTGTCAGCCATGTAAGTCAACCCTGGAAGAGGCTCTGCAGCCTTCAGGTGATTATGAGACCAGCCAACATCTTGTGGCTGGAGATCTTGTAGCCTCAGGAGACACCCTGAGCCAAAACTATCCATCTACACCCCTCCTGAATTCCTAACACACAGAAACTGTGGGATTAATAAGTGTTTATTTTTGTTTAAAGTCACTAAGTGTTAGGGTACTGTATCATGCAGAAATAGCTAACTAACATAGATCTATTTATGCGTGTGTGTGCGCACGTGTGTGTGTATAAATTTGCTTTGTAAACTAGAGGGAGAGCTCCAGAAAGTGGGTGACCATGGCATGTGCGCTGAAACAGACAGCTGGGAGGAAGATCTTATCTGACAACATTAAAATGTGCCAATCACTTCTTCCCAGGAAGCTCTCAACAAATGTTAGCAATGATGATTACGTGTCAGCCCATCTTAAGACAGAAGCTGCTGGAAAGAATCAGTCTTTTTTGTGGGAATATTTTAGTGAACAGTTCAGCTAACATTTGCAATACCCATAAGATAAAACAGAAGTGGAGACTTTCTCATTAACGATGTTTCCCACTTTTTAATAGCTGGCACTTATTGATCTTGTAGTATTGCCTGACACTGGGTTAAACATTTTATATGTATTATCTCACTTAATTCTCATAATTATCTTCTGAGCTGTTTAAGTAACTTGGGGAAGATTATCAAGCTAGTAAGAGACAGAACTGACTATCAAATCTAGACCTTTCTTTTTCCTTTTTTTTTTACATAATCAATATTTTTTATTATGGTTTTGTGGGGTACAGTTAAGGGTTAGGTGTACAATTACGTTTCATTCAGGCACCCTGTTGATAAGAGGTGTTTCCCCATCCCCAGACAGATATTTGCTACTGTTAATCTCATCCCCACCCCCCATAGTTTCCCAGTACCGTCAGTCATTTTCTTATAGTATTACATCGGATGTTCAAGGTCCATTATATGAGTGAGAACATGTGATACTCAGATCTTTGTTTCTGTGAGAGATCACTCAGTATTATAGACTCTAGTTCCATCCAGGTTGCTACGAAATTCATGATTTTGTTCTTTTTTATGGCTGCATAGTATTCCGTCGTGTATATGTACCACATTTTTTAATCCAGTCTTCTTTTGATGGGCAGCATGGTTGTTTCCAGGTTCTTGCTATTGTGAACAACGCTGCGATAAACATACGTGTGCAGGTATCATCTTTTTCTTTTTTAAAAAAATTTAAACTGTTTTTAAATTTCAGATTCAGGGGTACAAGTACATGTTTGTTACATAGGCAACTTGTGTACTGGTGGAGACTAAACGTCTGGTCTACCCATTCCCCAAATAGAGAACATTTAACCTGATAGGTAGTTTTTGAACTCTCACTCCCCTTCCCCCTTTTGGTGTGCCTCGTGTCTTATTTCCATCTTTATGTTCCTGAGTAGCCATTGTTTAACTCCCACATGTAAGTGAGAACTGCGGTGTTTGGATTTCTGTTTCTAAGTTCACTTAGGAGAATTGATGAGGTGTGCTCCCCTCCCCTGGCAGTTTCTCACTACTGTCAATCCCTTTCTTATAGTATTACAATAGTTATTCATGGTCTGCTTATTAGTGAGAGCATACGGCACTCAGTTCTTTCTGTGATAGATCACTCAGTATTATAACCTCTAAGTCCATCCAAGTTGCTACAAAGTTCATATTTTTTCCTCCTTTGTGGCTGTGTAATATTCCATTGTGTATATGTACCGCAATTTTTAAATCCAGTCCTCTTTTGATGGGCAGCACAGTTAGTTCCATGTTTTTGCTATTGTGAATAATTCTGCAATAAACATCCATGTGCAGGTATCTTTTTCTTTTTTTTTCTTTTTATTTATTTATTTATTTATTTTATAATCAATATTTTTTATTATGATATTATGGGGTAAAGTTAAGAGTTAGGTATACAAATATGCTTTGTTCAGGCACCCTTGTTGATAAGAGGTGTCTCCCCATCCCCGACAGATGTTTACTACCATTAATCCCAACTCCCTTCTCCCCACCCCATAGTTTCCCACCACTGTCAGTAATTTTCTCATGGTATTACGTTGGATTAACAAGGTCCACTATATGAGTGAGAACATGTGATACTCGGATCTTTGTTTCTGTGAGAGTCACTCAGTATTATAGACTCTAATTCCATCTAGGTTGCTGCAAAATTCATGACTTTTTTTTTATGGCTGCATAGTATTCCATCGTGTATATGTACCACATTTTTTTTTTTTTTGAGTTGGAGTCTCACTCTGTCGCCCAGACTGGAGTGCAGTGGCCGCTCCCGGCCACCGCAGCCTCCACCTGCTGGGCTCCGGCGATCCTTCGGCCTCAGCGTTCCAAGTAGCCGGAATTACAGGCATGCGCTACCACGCCCGGCTGATTTTTTGATTTATTGTAGAGATGAGGTCACATTTTTTTAATCCAGTCCTCTTTTGATGGACAGCATGGTTGGTTCCAGGTTCTTGCTATTGTGAACAATGCTGCGATAAACATTCATGTGCAGGTATCTTTTTGATAGAGTGATTTGAGTTCTTCAGGGTATATTCCCAGTAGGGCGATTGCAGGGTCATATGGAAGGTTGATATTTAGAGCTTTTAGGAATCGCCACATTGCTTTCCACAGAGGTTGCACCAGTTTGCACTCCCACCGACAGTGTAGAAGTGTTCCCTTTTCACCACACCCTCTCCAGCAACTGTTATTTTTTGAGTTATTGATAATTGCCATTCTGACTGGAGTTAGGTGATATCTCAGTGTGGTTTTGATTTGCATCTCCCTGATGATTAGTGAGGCTGAACATTTCTTTATGTGTCTGTTGGCTGCTCGGATGTCTTCCTTTGAGAAGTGCCTGTTCATATCTTTTGCCCATTTTATAATGGAATTGTTTGTTTTTTTTCTTTTCAGCACATTTGAGTTCTTTGTAGATCCAAGATGTTAAGCCTTTGTCAGACCTGGAGCTGGCATTGGAACTGGCATCCAATTCCTGAACAAAACCCGAAACCCACAGGCCTTAAGAGATAAGATAGACAAGTGGGACCTCATTAAACTGATATGCTTTTGCAAAGCCAAAGAAACCATCAAGAGAGCAGGGAGACAGCCTACAGACTAGGAAAAAGTATTTGCCAGGTATCTTTTTCATAGAGTGATCTGAGTTCTTCCGGGCATATTCCCAGAAGGGGAACTGTGGAATCGTATGGAAGGTCAATTTTTAGATCTTCTAGGAATTGCCACACTGTTTCCTGCAGAGGTTGTATTAGTTTACACTCCCACCAACAGTGTAGAAGTGTTCTCTTTTCACCGCATCATCTCCAGCATCTGCTTTTTTTTTTTTTTTTTTTTTTTTTTGAGTTATTGAGGAAGGCTGTCCTAACTGGAGTTAGGTGGTATCTTAGTGTGGTTTTAATTTGCATTTATTTGATGACTAATGAGGCTGAACATTTTTTTCATGTATCTGTTGACTGCTCATTCCATACTGTTTTTCATAGAGCTTGAACTAGTTCACATTCCCTCCAAAAGTGTATGAGTGTTTCCTTTTCTCTGTATCCACACCAATATCTGTTGTTCTTTGATGTTTTAATGACAGCCATTCTGATTGGTGTAGGATGATATGTCATTGTGGTTTTAATTTGCATTTTTCTGATGATTAGTGATGTTGAGTATATTTTCATGTGTTTGTTGGCTGTTTGTATATCTTCCTTTTAATGAGGTTGTTTGTTTTTTTCTTCTTGAGTTGTTTGAGCTCCTTGTAGTTTCTGGGTGTTAGTGCTTTGTCTAAAGCATAATTTGCCAATATTTTCTCCCATTCTGTAGGTTTTCTGTTCACTCTGTTGATTATTTCTTTTGTTGTGCACATGCTTTTTAGTTTAATTAAGGTCTATTTGTCTATTTTTGTTTTTGTTGCATTTGCTTTTGGGGTCTTTGTCATAAATTCTCTGCCAAGGTCAATGTCCAGAAGAGTTTTTCGTAGGTTTTCTTTTAGGATGTTTATAGTTTCAAGTCTTGTATTTAAGACTATGACAATCTTTTTACGTTTTAGAATAATGGGGTAGATGTGAGAATTTATTGCCTAGGTATATTATGTGTGAAGGAGAGGCTTGGTCTTCTGATGAGCTCATCTCTTGCCCAGTGGTAAGACTGGTACCCAATGGATGGTGTTGTACCCCATATTCTCCCTCCCTCCCTTCCATTAGCAGTGCCTTGTATCTGTTCCTATCCTTGTACTCACATGAGCCTATGTTTAGTATCTAGTTATGAGTGAGAACATGCAGTATTCAGTTTTCCAATTCAGTGATAATTCGCTTAGAATGATAGCCTGAAGCTGCATCCATGTTACTGGAGTTGCCATGATTTTGTTCTTTTGTATAGTTGCATAGTATTCCATAGCGTATATATCACATTTTCTTTATCTAGTCTTCAATTGATGGGCATCTGGATTTGTTCCATGTTTTTTGAGATTGTGAATAGTTTTAATCTATCTTGAATTAATTTTTGTATATGGTGGGGGTCCAGTTTTATTCTTCTACATATGGCTAGCCAATTTTCCTAGCAACATTTTTTGAATGGAGCGTCATTTCCCCATTGTCTATTTTTGATGATTTTGTCAAATTTCAGTTGGTTTAAGTATGTGACTTTATTTCTGGGTTCTCTGTTCTGTTCCATTTATCTATGTGTTTATTTTTGTACTAGTGTCAAGCTGTTTTAGTTACATAATTTAAAGTCAGGCAATGTGATGTCTCCACATCTGTTCTTTTTACTTAGGATTATTTTGGCTATGTATACTCTTTTTAGGTTCCATATGAACTTTAGGATTGTTTTTTCTAGATCTATGAAAAATGATGTTGGTAATTTGATAGGGATTGTGTTGAATCTGATTCTTCTGATCATAAGCATGGAATGTTCTTACACTTGTTTGTGTCATCTATGATTTCTTTTATCAGTGTTTTGAAGTTCTTCTTGTCGACATCTTTCACTTCTTTCATTAAATGTATTCCTGGGAATTTTTTGTGGGTATTATAAATGAAGTTGAACTCTTAATTTGCTTACCAGCTTGAGTCTATTGGTATATAGAAATGCTACTGATTTTTGTTCATTGATTTTGTATCCTGAAACTTTACTGAAATTATTTATCAGGTCTAGGAATCTTTTGAGGGAGTCTTCAGGGTTTTCTAGGTATGCAATCATGTCATCAGTAAACAGAAATAGTTTGACTTCCTCCTTTCAGAGTAGAACCAACCCTGTTACCCATCAAAAGTAGACTGGATAAAGACAACGTGGTACATATACATGATGGAGCATTACACAGCCATAAAGAAGAACAAAACCATGGACTCTGCAGCAACTTGGATGCAACTTGGATGCAGTTGGAGACCATTATACTAAGTAAAGTATCACAGAAATAAAGAACTGAATACCACATGTTCTCATTCATAAGTGGGCTCTGATCACTAGGCACATTAGCACAAGAGTGGCATTGGCAGTTGCTAGGTACTGCAAGAGGAGGAAGGAAGGGAGTAGGATGGGGGACATGTGACAACACAGTGGGTACCAGGTACACTACCAGAGAGAATGAGGGCCACCTAGAAGCCCAAACTTCACCTGCATGCAGCCTACTTATATAGTAAAACCTCACTTGCACCCCACAACTCTATTAAAAACAAATAAATCATTTTTAAAACATATTTTGCTTTTCTTTCAGAAATGTAATATAATCATACGTGATCACATCTATATTTCTAAAGACCTAAAAGAGCATGCAGCTAAATTTAAGAACTACTGTGTATGGACTGATCCAAGGGATTTTTAATGTAGACCAACACCAACATGGTGGCCGTGCTCACAGACCCACATAACCCAGCTGTCCTAGAGCAAATCTCCATCAATGACAGCTTTGTCTCTGGCAACTGGGTCACATTGGATGGAAAATAGAATGGTCTTGGGAGGTGGGAAGAGGGGAATACTTTCCACAATTAAAATACAGTTACCTTTCATTATGAAATGTGTCTTTCTCCTGTTCCTTTCTGCACTTAAAACAGAATAACAATACTTTATCTAAAAGGTGAACATGAACATCCTGCATTCTGTCTTTCATTTTCTACTCTAAAACCTGTTAGCCCAGTGATTTCTCCCACTACAGGAGATTTTCTGTTTTTCTCTGATTGCTCATGCCACCCTGCAATGAATACAGTTGAAACACTCGTTGAGTGACTGTGATCTATGAACTTTCCCAAGTTGAGCTCATAATCAGTAGAGCTTCTCTTTTTATTGAGTTATTTTTATGTCACAGGTTGTATGTGAAGTGCTTCATTTGTATTATCTCATTTATTCCTCATAATATGAGAATCTGATATAATATTCTATTATTATTTTCATTTCACCAATGTAGAAACAAATGTCAAGAGTCCACTTGCCAAGAAGTCACAAATCCAGGAGATGGTAAATTCAGGTCTGTGGGAGAGCAAAATAATTATTCTTCCAAAGAGAGACCAGTTGAGTCTTCTTAGTATCCCTTCCATCAACCTGTGTCACAGGGTATTGCTATCTACACATTAGAGCTAATTGGGGTGATTTTTCTGGTCATTGGGAGGAAGGAAGGGAGCAGACAGAATAAAGTCCTACCAGTTTCTGATTTGGCAATGACTCTATCTCCAAGTTAAAGAAATAGGTTTGATTGGACCTCCTTCCACTGCCTTATTTCCAATTATTCCCTTTCCCCCCTCACTTTTCAGAGTGCTCTTCCTATCTATTATGCAACATTGTTGGGGATGTTCATTATAGCCTTTTAAAAATTATTTGTAAGGGAAAGAATTGTGGTATACTCTAGCAGCAGTTCCTCCTATCTTCACCACTACCTTAAAGTCCAGACATTGGTCATGGGTGTCCTCTCTGAATAGTGACGTTAGAAAAACTATTGGATTCTATACCTAAAAGGAACCCAAGGTCATCTACTCCAACTTGTTAATTTTATGGACAAGCAAACCTAAATCCAGAGAAAGGGGTGACAAGATTTGTCTGAAGTCTTAATGTCAGAGCCACACACTGCTTTTCCCTCCACTTCACACAAGAAGAAAGGCTGCGCAAGTCCTCTTAGGGAACTGCAGTGGCTTCTTTTGTTAGTAGTATGAACTAGAGATAATAGGAACAAAAAACGTCAAGAAGCTACACCTTACAGTTTAAGTTTTAATGAGAAGCTGAACATTATCTTATCAAGTTAATCTTATGATTATCACCTGCCCCTCATATTCCACCTGGATTTAAGCCCTTGGTTCGTTCCCATTTCCTTTCAAAAGCCTTAAACTGGGTGCTTTGCACCAACCCTAAGATGATATGCTGAGCTACTCCCCTGAGTCTTGGCAAGGAATGTGAAGCTGAGACACAATCAGGTTAACATCATCTTTTTTTCATCTTTAAAATTGATTTGTAAAGAATGTTGTAATGACTTTAAAGACTGCTATTTTTTTTTAAGTTTGGAAAGCATTTCATGATTATTGTGAATTAGACTTAAATCGGAATATTTAGATGTGGGTGGTTAATTCCTGCCACAATTCAAAGGTGGAAAAATGAACATAGAAAATCAAATAAAACAAGTACCGAGAGCACAGTTAATAGCTCATTTATCTGTTTCATCTGAGCATGTTGTTCACATAGAAAACACACTTGAAAACAACATAATTTACCCAATTGGATCACTAAACTTTTAAAATTTAAAAGCAGTTGTCAGTGAAAACATTATCTAGAATGTTTCACAGATTTCTCTACCCTTAACCTATGGCCACTGAAACATCATTTGGTTTTCCCTGATGCATCAGTGTCGCTGTTGTGAGCACCCACTCTTGTTCTGGAGCAGAACACTGCAATTTGTATCGACCTTTATGGTGTTTACTGTCTCCAACATAGATTGGTCCCAGATACTGTGGATATTGATTTCTTCTCTTTATTTTTGTCAGACTGATCACCATCTGTCTCTTCCTTTTGTGCGTAGCCCATACCTTTAAGTTAGCCTGACTCAGCTATGTCCTGGGCCACTGACTAGTGAGAAGGCGCCAAGGAAACTTTCTGCCCCACCTTACTCTTAACCTTGTCACATCTTTCCTGCTAAAACTCTCTTTTTTATTTGAGTTACTGTTTACACATGATTTTATTGGCTTTGAGCCTTGATTTGCAGGACAGTTACTTACCGTCTTTGGCACTTACATGCCAAAGATAACAATGATAACAATAAAAATTGTTGTAATAGTAATAGTTATGAGAGAATGATAACATGTATAGGTTTCATGCTAAGTGCCTTTGTTGCAGAAGAGTTCATCTTACTGTCATTGGCCAATGGAGGAAAATAAGGCTCAGACTAGTATGCAAACCCTACATAATTCAAACATGACAAGTTTCTTCAACTCCAAACTCATGTTCATTGCTCTGAATCACTTCCTAGGTATCAGGCTAGAAAAATATGCCTTCATTCTGCTCCATGTCCACAGCCCCAGTCCCATCTGGTGACTGAGTCTTGGTGGGCTAACTTAACAACTAGGCCCACCACAGCCCCTTGAAGAAGTTATCGGCACACTGGCCTTCAGCAGGTATGTCCTTCCCATGCTAATTGGCAGCTCCCTGTTCCCACTGGATCACAGCAAGTCAGAATTCTATTCTTTATGGTCAAAAGCCATTGTAAGTTCAGCTCAGCTTAGGGAAGTGCTTAGACAGTACTCCTCCTATCAATTATGCAACATTGTTGGGGATGTTCATTATAGTCTTTTTAAAAATATTGGTAAAGGAAAGAATTGTGGTATACACTAGCAGCAGTTCCTCCTATCTTCACCTCTGCTTTAAAGTCCAGACATTGGTCATGGGTGTTCTCTCTAAATATAGTAGTTAGACAAAACTATTGGATCCTACACCTGGAAGGTGTAGGATTTTTAGATTCCTGCATAATTTTTCGATTCCCGCATCAGGTAAAGGTGTGAACCATGACGGTATGAGTACTGCCTCTTCTCTAGATGACTCCCGTAAGCTTCATTGAAGTAATCAAGTGCTCTTTCTGACTCTGTAAAAGTTTTTCCTCTTCCTTTCTAAGACTTGACCCTGATCAGAATAGTTGAAGAGGCAAAAAGAGTGACCTCAAGATAAGTGAGGTATTGTTATATTCTTTCAAATTTGTTTACTCAAGGAAAAAAACTGGGAAGGGGTTATAGCACTTCTATCACATTACCATGAGAGCTAATTCAAAGCACAGAGGAGTCATACCCCACACTGCTACTCCCTCAACACCCAGGGAACATTGTGTGCCCCTGAGCAAGGAAGAGTCAGGAGACAAAAAAAATAGTACTTGGGAAGAAAGGAAGTGAGAGAAAAGAAGCATGTCTGAAAGTCCTTAGATCTTCTCTTTTCTAGTAATAGCTACTATGTGTTGAATACTTACCATGTGCTTGGTATTGGGCTAAGCACTTGATGTGAACATTAAACCTTCAATGCAAGGTCATTCATTGAGCAAATAAAGAAACTGAGGCTTAAAACTTTTGCTCAAAGTCACAAAGATAATAAGTTGCTCAACATCGACTTAAATTTTGGCAATCTGCTTCCTGATCTTTTGCCTAACTACTATAAAATACTACCTTCTATTAAGAATAAGAAAGATTTATGATGAGCTGAGAAGAATTCAATCAAACATAGATGCCTGAGAAATGTAAGTAATTAATGGAACTTTTAAATTATCCATGCACTCTGAAGGAAACTGATTTAGAGAGCAATGAAGGATAATTTTCTGGTGCATCTAAATGTACCAATGAAAGAATAATCTGTTTTTGAGCTGCACCAATGGAAAAGGTAGGAAAATGAAGATAAAATGAAAGTATACTGTACTTGTTTCCAGAGTGATTAATTGTACGACTCAATACGTGTCAGCACGTGGAAAAGGAGCCTGTAGAGACGTGGCCGCTATAATTAAGTGAAAATGAAAAGAGAAAAACTGAAAGAAAAGAATTGAACAAATCACGGATGTGGAAAAAGGAGGCCACGGGTTACTATCAAAATAGACCCAAGTCCCAAAGTCTTGACTGAAAGCAGCACTAGGAGAGGCAAAGATGCAAGTTGATAAAGGGTAACTGGGCCTTAGGGAGAATCACTTCACTGGGCTGTGTTTTCCACTTTGCAGCTAAGAAGGCACTGATTAACTCCCTCCTAACCATTTAATTGAGTTTGGACCTGAGGGGGCTTACCCATCTGGAAATAGGCACAGAAGAAGATTCTCACTAATCTTGGCTTGGAAAATGTCCAAATCCCATGACCTGGTTTTACTGACTTGGGGCAAAATCCCCTGTCACTTTAAATCTATGGGGGCACTCCCCCTTTGGGTCACTTTTGCTGGAGAACAATTGCTGAGCCTCTGGAAATTTTACAAAGTCCAACATAATTAAGAGCTTGATGATGATGATGATGATGATGATGTGATTTTTATTACCTATTGATTGATTCATTTATTCCACAGTTATTATGGAGCTACAGCCTGAATAAGTAGATAGAGGTTTCTTATGCTATGCCTTGATTCCCACATTTTCCCCTTCACACTATTCCACAGAGAATAATTGTGGTGGAGAAGGAAGGCGCAACAAAGACTGTGAGGCAGCTGAACTCCCACCAACTTGATGGTCACACCCAGATTCTCATCCTAGCCCAGGAAAGCAGGTGTCTGGTTCCCTCTGCAGCAGTGAGGAGTCGAAGCCCTCAGCTGACCCTCCAGGGCACCAGGTCAGCCTCCAATGGATGTGAGAAGAAGTGGCAGCAGGCCTTCCTCTTTGAGTGTGCATAGACATGTGCAGGATCACAGGGTGTCTTTTTTTCTGGTGGCATTTTGATGTTAACTAACATCTTGTGTTCTCTAGGGGGCAACAAGGAGTGACAAAGGGAGCCAATCACATTTCCATATTACAAATATGCACTTTGACAGTCAATTTGGGGATCTGAGTCATTTCGGCCAGTGAACACTTCACATAGTAAACACAGCATATTTTTTTAATTCTCTTATCAAATATATTACATTTAAAGTATTTTACATTTCTAACAACATACAATTTAAATCATCACTTTAAAACAGTCTGCTAAGATTGCACGCTGCCCTCTGAAACTGTCATCCAAGAAAAAAAATCACATAAATAATCACATAAAGGACTGACTGATGAGCTCTCAGAGGGGATTTTCCAAGGTTGCCTCACTACCCTCAATGCATGCCAAAAAATTTTGTGGTATAAATTTACCTCTGGAAGATATAAGGTTTACTTGGCACAACTTTGACATTCAGAATTAGTTATAAGGTCAGACTCCAGAGCCCAACTGGCTAAATTCAAATTCTAGCTCTGCCAATTCTAGCCAACTGTGATTCTATGAGGAAATCTCTAACTTATCTGTTCCTTGGTTTCCTCAGCTGTAGAATGGGAATGATCATAACACTATCTCAGAAGGGAGGTGTAAATGAATCAATATGTGTAAATACTAGTTAGAACTGTGCCTGGAACATAGCAAATGCTATTTAAGGGCTTGCTTTCTTAGTGTATCATCATCATCATTATAATAACTCATTGAGCCTTTACACCAAGGTAGACGCAGAATATATATTGAAGAAAGTAAGCACAATCTTCGATGTCTTATAGAAAGGGGAGGTATACTTCAAATATCAGTTGGAATGTAATAACATTGTGTGTGTTAGGAAGGGTGCAATGAAAAGGACTGAAGTTCAAAATTGTGGAGCAAAGCGTGTTAGGCATACCTTTTCCAGGGCAGTATCACATTTAAGGTGAACCTTGAGGCAAGAGGGAGAAGACTAAGCCTCTAATACTAATATTAGCAGAGGTAGCTTCACACTGGTTCACCGAATGATTATTATAGGCCAGGCCCTGTATTGGCGATTTTAGATACTCTCCTCCCACCAGTATTCTGAAAGTATAAAACATTATCCCCATTTTACAGCAGATGCTATTGAAGCTCAAAGAGGTTAAGTGACTTGGTCAAGAACACACAGCTTATACATGGCAGAACCTTGATTGCAGCTCGAGTCTATCCAACTCTGAAGCTCACTGGGAATTTTTCTACTGTGCTCTGCTAACTGCCTCTTCCAGCAGGATGCCATGAAGACAAGCACAAATTAGATTTGAGCCATTGTGATCTCTACATGCTGACTGTATGTCCTACCAGTTTCTCTATAAATTAACCCAGGTGCAAGGAGGAATCTACTTGGTTTGGGTAGCTGGAGTGATCTGCCTTTTGGTTCTGAGAACAGGGACAGGAAGAACATTTGAGGTCCCTCTCTCATTTGATCCTACTGACAACTGATGTGTGAGCTCTTAGGATGACCAATGTACCAACTGCAGTCTTTATTGCAGGATGTGTAAACCAGCCTGGTAGGCAGGCTAGACATATGTCCCCATCCCCACTGGCCAAAGTCGAAATAATGAGGGGGCTTCTGTCAGGTGCTGACACCTAAGCTATGTGTTCTGGAAGCATTTGTTCTTTTGAGAAGAATCACTGTCAGGGGCTCTAGTGTTCCATCTGGGCTAGGGATGAGATGGCAGAATAGTCTTTGAATTACTTTCTCATATCCATCCCTACATTCTCAAACTTGGAACATCTTTGGGATACTGTTGAAAGTAGTGATTCCCATCTATTGCATCTTCCTGCTGAGCAAGTAAATTGTTCCTAAACACTTCATTTTTGGTTACTAATCAATGTGATCACATTCACTCTTCTCCCTTCAGAAATACTAAAAAAATTCTCATCTGCTGTAAAAGTCCCCCCACCTTTTCTCATTTTTGCAATCAATATATTCTCTTTATACTGCCCACTTGGGTTTTGGGAAGGACGGAAGTAAAAAAGGTGCTCTGTATACCATTTCAAACTAGAAGTCAGGGCTTCCAGACTCCAGATATGGTAGAAACCACATTCTGCTGGCCAGAGGGTATGCAGATGCAACAAGAAGCGAATTCTCAAGTGACTCTTGAACATTTGTGCTATGGAAGCAGGGAGGAAGGTGGGGTAAATTCAACATGGAGGGGTTGATAACCTTTCTTCAGGGAGGTGACAATTCACTTGAAGCTTCATTGTTAGATGATGGTTTTCCCAGGCAAGGTCTTTGTATTAGTCTGCTAAGGCTGCCATTGCAAAATCCCACAGACTAGGTGGTTTAAACAACAGAAATGTGTTTCTCAAAGTTCTAGAGGCTGAATCTTCAAGATCAAGGTGCCATTAGGCTTGGTTTCTGGTGAAGACTCTCTTCTTAACTTTCAGACATCTGCCTTCTCACTGTGTCTTATGTGGCCTTTTCCGTTTATGCATATGAAGGTTTGGGGGAGAAGGAGAGAGTGAATAAGTCAGGGGGGCGGGGAGAAAGCAATATCTGGCGTTTCTTCCTCTTCTTATAAGGACACCAATTACATTTGATGAGAACCCCACCCTTATGGCCTCATTTATTCTTAATTACCTTCTTAGAAGCCCTATCTCAAAATACAGTCACATTGGAGGTTTAGGGTTTCAACATATAGTTTTTTGGAGGACACAATTCTACTCTCAAAATATCCACCTCCCATAAATTTTCTTCATAAATAGGTTATAATCATGACCCTATTAGGTAACTCACAGCAACTCAGAGTGTGTGAAGCACCAAATGAAACTTAGCTATACTGCTAGGTACAGTGTCTTACACCTATAATCCCAGAACTTTAGGAAGCTGAGATGAGGATTGCTTGAGGTCAGGCATTTGAGACCAACCTGGGCAATATATGAGTCCCTGTTTCTACAAAAAATAAAATAAAATTTAACCAGGCATGGTGGCGCACACCTGTAATCCTAGCTACTTGGGAGATAAGAGGCTGGAAGGTCACTCGAGCCCAAGAGTACAAGGCTGCAGTGATTGCACCACTGCACTCTAGCCTGGGCTGCAAAATAAAGCCCTATCTCAAAAAAATAAAATAGAAGCTGAGCTATACAGTATTAGGGATATCCAAAAAGCACTTAAGGCGGATCTTCTTAGGCTTCATTTCTCAATTAAAATGTTTTATCTAAGCTCATCTTTGTTTTTACATGACAACATTTTGTTATCAGCAGTAGCTTTCAGTATACTTGATTTTTAAAGAAAATGGCAGAAAACTTCGTTTCACCCAAGCAAGTCAGCATTACAGATCAAGAGAAGACTCAGACGCACCAAGTTTTTTAGGGGGAGGAAGAACATTGGCTTTACATCATCATACCCAAGCAGAATCCAATTCAGCATGGTCAAGATACATTCAGATATCTCAAGACAGATTAGATATACTGATTTAGATATATAGCTCTTACATAATTTAACAAAGCTGGGAAAGCCCAACACTTTCAATGGGCATTATTTATTTAAATTAAGTATATATTTCTTTGCCCACTGTCAAAAGATCTTTGGATGTATTATCCGAGTGGTAGAAATATCTACATCTTATGCTAAATAATTCTTAGGCCAAAAGATTTTGAAAAACTGCTCTGAAAGCCACATTTATCTGTCAGGACTTGTTAAAAAAAAAAAGATGAGCAGCTTAAAGCTGAGCAAGTAGTCCCCTGAGACAGGAGTGATTTTGTTCTTGTTGTTCCTTAATTCCTTTTTTGTTTTTCTCTTCACCCTCCTTTTACTCTCTAAGCTTCCTTATTTTTTCTTCCTATGTTCATCTTTCTCCCTGGTCAATACAATGTCAAAACATCTCCTCTACCTCTCCTTCCATTTCTTCTGTATACCAAAGCTACTCCATATTTACACACATAGTTATCTCTGCTTTGAAACAAGAACATTTTTCATAAGATCTGAGTGAATTTATATATGTGTAATGACATACAATATGCTATATATTTAATGACCCAGAATGAAATCTAGTTCCCAACACTTCTTTGGAAAATTTAGCCTCACTAACAAACTGCTAGTGACATTATTTTTTCATCTAGGACAATAAGTTAAAAATAGTGCTTCTAGCATTTTACATGTCATAAATATATTACTGAATCATGAAAGAAGACCCAGCTAGGGGAAGGAGGCCGATAAGTCATCAAAGGAGAATCTCCAAAAGTTATTTATTCATACGACTGTGCACATTTGATGTTTGCAGGCAAAATTAAATATTCTTCGTATTAATAGTCTGAACAAAAATAGCAGGCACCTGGTGAAGAGTTTATGCCTCATTTCAAAGTATATCCTATGTATTAACATGTATACTCAATATGAGGGGAAACATGGTCAAGTTCTTTTGGGTTGATTTCTGTCTTTCCCCCCACCCCACCAAACCCCCAGCCTCCTTCACTATGTAAAACGAAGAGGTCAGAACCAAATCCTTTTCTGCAACTTCACTGCATGTTTGAAATTTTGCATGAGAAAATATTGGAGACCATGTCTCCTTTTTCTTTCCCACTTTTCATTCCTTTTGTTTCTTGACCACTTGGGTAGTGGTGGTGTGTACTGAATTCCAAAGAAACTAATCCTTGGAAATTCTTTAGCCTGATAATAGAGGCTAAAAGAGAGAGAGAGAGAGGGAGAGAGAACATTGAGAGTCCCTCGGCAGCCCATCAATAATAGGGTGAATTCCTCAGAGGCAAAGAGGGGATCGATGAAACAGACTGCAATAGCTAGAAAGCATCTCATTTGTTTCCCTAAAGACTTTGGCATCTGCCAAAACATCTGACTCCAAAAACCACGCCAGAGTTTAGCCAGATTTAGAGAGATGGCTAGAGAGGAGTTTGGAATGTGAAGTACATCCACCCTGCCAAACCCATGGTGAGTACCTGAGGTACCTGTCGTTCCTGTTCAGCTTCTGAACAGGAAGTGTGTAAGCATTTCCAGTCAGTGACTTCCTCATTCAAGCTATGCACTCATAAGTAGATGATAAGAACCTAATGAAGTGATTGGAGACAGCTAGAGATGCCATGGGATATGGAAGTGGGGTGGGGGTGGGCACAGACATACAGGGAGCCCAGAGGAACAATCTTATTTGAAAAGACACATTCATAAACATATAAGCCCACTCTGTACTTTGTCTCTGATGGACACCATTATATATAGATATTCAATACACACAAGCCAGACAGGCTAAATTGTAGCCTCTCTTTAGTAAATGCCCTAGTTGTTTGGAGTAAAAATGGTTTAGATTAGCACCCGGGCACTCTGACAAAGGTCCAGAGGGAGTTAGGGGACTTGCCAGCATCATTAGCATTTTTTTCTTCCTTTTCCAGCAGTACTAAAATATGTTTGCTCAAAACAGAGAGAGATGAAGAACGACTGGCAGCCAGTACCTCTTAAAAGAAAAAGAAACATGTTTTACTTCTCTGGCAAACATACCAATTAAAACGATGTTGTGTTGTGACAGATTACTAAGTAATTAATGCCTAATGGAGCATTATGCTAGATGTTTCTAAGAAAGCAACTCCACTGAGGCTGGGGCTGCCACACCTTCCAGCAAAACAAACCTTCCCCAAACTTCCTGCAGCACCCTCTACACTGAGGAGCCTAGAAACCAAAGAAAACATTATTTTTTTCCTTGAATCTCCGAGAGTTACACAGGAAGAATTATCTTGGCAGAAAGATCCCGACATTGAAAATTCTATTGGGGATTTCATACTTTCCTCATTTGTAAGCAAAATCCATTTTCCATGAGATATTTTTAGTGCAAGCATCCCCTGTTGCCCTATTCTCTTTCAGTATACCATTAGATCTTGAGACCATTCCAGACAGGTCACATGATTTCTAAGCATTTCTCTCTGGTTCATTCCTAAATGACTAGTCTCACAAGAGTCAGGGAATACTAGACTCTTAACTACCAAAGACCTCAAAGTCCTTCACAAAGCCTTGAATGCTTATTGATAGGAGGTTAAAATGCTTTGCAGCTGCTTTTACTAAGAGGTCAGCTCAGCGGAGCTGACTGAATGACCTCGGTAATAGAGATATTTTCAGCCCTCCAAGCTTCCTATGTAAATATAAAAATGTATTAGGCTGCAGAACTGCATGTGTGGGAACAGAACAACCATGCTATTGAAAGGAAATCACAGCAGAACACTGGTGTCTCTCACCCGGGTTTGGTTAATGCCTGCATACTTTTGATAAACCATCTTGATCCAGCGTACTCTACATTTCAAATGAGCCAATTTCATTTCTGGATCTTATGAGCTATGAAAAGTAAAACCTCAGTCAATGATATGTCCAGCAAAATGTCCTTCAGGAAGTGTTTACTTTTTTTTAAAGCAATCATTTTTTCTCTCTGTGACGCTTATTTGCCTCGGGAAAGATTGTCTGTATGAACTCAGATTTTTTAGTTGGTTAACTTGAAAAAGAGTAATTTATGTATGTTTCTGAGTGGGAAAGATGCATTTATTCAGACCTCTGAAAGAGGATTGGAAGAGAGTCACTGTAATGAAAGAGGAATGGACAGCTGCCGTTGTAGTGAACCGGAAGCATGCTCTCAAAACGAACTGAGAAACACTCTCTGGGAAAAATGCTCTAATATTCCTGAATGTGTTCAGTTTCTGTGGATCAAATCTTTCCCATCTCTGCATCCAAGCTATTTGGCCGTGATCAGATGATCAGAGCTCAAGGAAGTGATTGGAGAGTGAGCCTGCTGCAGCTGCAGTGTAGGCTGTTTTCAGGGACAAGGAGCCACTGTTTTGCAAACATAGCATCAACATAGAAGTTATTTTGTAGGCTCCAGGATGCAGCGATGGGCTGCACTGCCAGCATTGTTCTGCTTCAGGCTTTTCGTTCTGTGGTCCAGAGGAGCTGTCCACACATTTGTAGACGACGCCAGGAGGAACCATCCCATGAAATTTTGCCTCTGGAAAGTGACGATGAAATGAGTAGACCCAGAACCCTCATCATAATGGTATGGTATCCGTGGTAAAGCAGCCTCAGTGGATTGAACTGTTATTATAGAGAGGTTGCAATTTAGGGGGGCTTTGGTGTTCGGCTTCAGATAAAGACTGTTGTGTGACCTAGAGTTTACTACTCTGCTGTACATTTTGGGGGGAAATATTTCAGAACTATTTCTATCATTCAAAGAATAGATTTTCTTTCTCTTAAATCTGTCATGAAAAGGTACTGTTTATGAATCTACTAGAAGTTCTTTTCTGCCTGACATTTTTTATGGCTTTACTAACTTTTGTGCAGAAAAAAAAAGAAAATGTTGGAGTTTAGTTTAATTAAGTGGATTTCATTTTATACCTATAATTTGAGAGAAGAATCCAAAATGGATATTTTTATATCACATGTTACCAGTAAAGTTGTAAAGATACTGGAAGTTAGATCTCTAACTTCAAGATATTTGGGGATTTTCTTTCCGATTCAGCAGTGGAAATGTCTTTCCAAAATGCTTCACTTGGGCATAATAGCAGAATAAAGTATTGGGAATTTTGTAGAATGCATGGTATTTTAATTAGAAAACTGGTGGTTTTTTTGCCACTTGTCAAATTACATTTTTATCTGTGCTTTCACTGTCATAAGCAATGTTGTTTCTTTTTTTATTCATCTGTTTGATCAGCAAGAATAAATTAGAGGATATAGTTTTTCCTTTTAGGTTTAAGGAGAGATCTGCTTAGTCACTGAAATCCCCTGCTAGGATTTGGTGGTATGCTAAAGTTTCCAAAATAGAGGAGGCATTGAAGTCTGGGTGGATCCAGCACAATCGACTTTTTTCTCTTGGATTTCAATGTTCAGATATCAAGGATGTAGTAAATAATGAATGAAAAAATACCTGTTACACTAAAAGTTTTTAAATGAAAGTCATTTGGCTTGGGTTATGCCTCTGAGTGACAGAATACTAAGCTATAACATTCCATCTATGCCAACTTCTTCAACAAATCAATTTTGATTTGCAAAAGCAATATTGTTCTTGAACTAGTGGGCTGTAGATTATCTCTAAGAGGAATCACTACCGTTAGTTCCATACGTTTTCACAAATTAAATTGAAGATAATTTGAGATAGTTCAAATTCAGAGATTTTTGTTTTCTAAGTTTGACTCTTGTTAATAACAGTAACACATTCTATAACTATATGTATTGCTCATGTCATATCAGTCATCAAAACAGTTTTTTCTAACTTTTTTAGTTAATATATACAATTTTGCAGCTAGAAATTTGCAAAAAAATTCTCTCTCAAAATGACCGAGGAATAAAAAAGCAACTAATAATTTTTTTCAAGGATCCTTTTGATATATACAGTGCTTTTATTGACATTAAGTAGGGGTGATAAAGAATTTGCTGATGAATAACAGAAAGGTTTAGAAAAGTTGAATATCTTAACATCACACAATTGCCAAATGCCAGCACCTCAAATCACACTTAGATCAATGATTCCAAAAGTTGGTGTACTTTCCACTTTGCTCACACTTCTAAGGCAATAGAGATAAAACTGATAAACAGATTTTTTACAAGAAGTATGATGGAAATCTTTGACCACTCAGAGTAAAATGTGCTCAGAGTGATTGTGCATCTTGAAAATTTCCTGTGGGTCACTCATAAATGTACACTTTTACCAATTATTTATTGCAGGCCCACTATGAGCAAAACACTTTTTCACGTATTGGGAATCCACCAGTGAACAAACCTATCAACCCCTGCCCTAAATTGCAAAGTTTAAGGGGATAGCACATGTTGAAACTCTTGTTGTTGTGGAAATGCTGTGTTAAGAGTTGTGATGCTTAGAGTACAAACTCAAGTCAACCCAAAGACTGTGTATGTGAAAGTCTGGAAGGGAGCCCTGGAATCTGCACTTTTAGCAGGCACTCACAGGTGATTCTGATGGAGGGGTGGCCTTGGATGACACTATGAGAAGCATGGCTCTGGAAGATGATAATTTAAACTCTCCTTCTTCCTCCTTCAACTTGATGTTCTCATATTTGCTAGTCGTTTGGCTCTGAGCTTCTGGAAAAATTTTGATTTTTCTTTTCTGCTCACTTTTCCATTGCCTGTTAGTCACTAAGTTTTGTACATTGATTTTTTTTTTGGTATGATTACAGACTGGAGTCTGAACATCTAGGCTGGAATCCTGAATTCTTCACTTATAAGTTGTGTGACCCTGAATGTGCTATTTAACATCTCTGTGTCTCTTTACCTCGTCTGTAAAATAGGAATAGTAATTTCATCAACCCACAACTGTTTTGCGGGTTTAATAAAGCAAAATATATGCCAAGTGCTTAGAACAGTGCCTAGATATTTTACTTAGATGAATGATTAGGGACATCCTAACTGAAACAGTGATATATGATGAAAGTCTGGAAGAAGGTGAAGGAATGAACCATGCCACCTTCAGTAGGTAAGTGTCTTAAGCAGAAGAATTGACCAAGTGAAAAGCCCTAATACGAGAAGAAGCCTGAGGTTTTTGAAGCACAGTGAGGAGGTTAGCATGGCTGGGTGAGGATCATAGAAGGGAAGGTCAGGGAGGTGATGGGAGACAGATCATGTCAGGCTTGCAGCTCTCAGGAACACTTGGGCTTTTATCCTAGAGTGAGGAAAGGAAGCCATTGAACTGAGCAGTCAGAGACGTTAAGAGCATGGGCTGTGGAGTCTGACTATCAGAATTTGAGTCCTTTCTCTGCCACTCACCAGCTGTGGGATAGTGACAGATGACTTGATCTCTTTGTGCCTTCATATCTTCAAGTAATAAAATGTGGAGTAATAGTACCTACTGTGTAAAGTTGTTGTGAGAATTCAGCAAGTTAATATGTGCAAAGAGCTTAGAACAGTGCTTGGTGAGTAGTAAGCGCTATATTAACTATAAGTTCTTTAGTCTGGAGGGCCTTAAGTGGGAAGTAGCAGGATCTTTGACTGTAGAGAATCAAGTGACAAAGCAGGGAGACCATTAATCAGGAAGTGATTGCGGTGTCCTAGCAAAAAACCTCGGTGGTAGTTTTTGAGACTCTGATAAGTGGGTGGATTCTGGATATATTTCAAAAGTAGAATCAATAGGATTTGCTTATGAATTGAATATAAATGGGAAAAGGAAAAAGTCAGGGTTCACTGTACTTTTTATGGCCTGAACATCTAGAAGGATCAAGCTGCCATTTGGATAGGGAAGACTACAGGAGGGGAAGGTTTGGAGAGAGAATCTAAGTTTACTATAAGGATGTTGAGTTCAAAATGCCTATTTCAAATATCTATACATGGAGATGTCAAGTAGGAAGTTATATATGTGAGTCTGGAGTTTCAAGGAACTGTATAAGAAGGAGTAAAGTCTGGCCAATGTAAATATCAAGAAATGACTGATGCATAAATAACTTTTCTCTCCTCACCTTCTATAATATTTACAGTCCATTTGAAAGTTAATCATGCATTGTTTGCCTTCTAACATACCTTGTACTATTTAATTGGATTTTTAATGATTTATTTACTTTACTCTTCACATCTTATCTCACTGGTGGGTGGGAAACTCCATGTCTCCTAAAGGAACCAAGTCTCCTTTTTTCCCCAGTTGTGTCTGGCAGAATGCCTTTTACAGACTAGACGATGAATAAATATCTGTTGATTATTTGACATTTTGATGATTTACTATTGACATTGATACTAATATTAAAAGCTCAGTTGATAAAACTTCCACTTCGCTCTTGATTGAAATGTCCACGAGTAAGTTAAGGATGAAGAAAGCTACTGAGATAAACACAAGGATTTGAATGTTGACACCCTTCACAAGGCTCTGGCACACTAGACTTCATCTGGAAGTTTGTACCAAAGTGTCTCATTCCTACAGTTCAGGTTCTGAATCCTTGTGCAGAAACAAGCTTTGAGGCTGACATGATTGCAGTCTAGCTGTGTAGTTCAAAGTGGAAAGACTTGCTAAACATCAAAATTAACTATTGTAGACCATTGGCATTTACAAGGAACATGTGACTCTTCCTAACAGAGACTGTTAAAATGGCCTATTAAAATGCAGTCAAGTTAACACGGAAAAATGAAGAAATTCCTTCAAACCTGTAATTTATCTTACATTCGAATTTTTTTTTCTTTAGTGGAAAAATTAACAAACTTTGGCATAAACTATTTTTCTTACCTCCTTTATAGCATATTTTGTTAAAGGTCTCAAACACTAATTTAATGTATATAGTTCAACTATTTTCTGGTTAAAGTCTGTTATTTCTTATGTCATTGACTCACCACTAACCCCAGAAGTTACCTTCTTTTTTAAGTCTTTCTTCTCTCCTTCCACTCAAAAAAAAAAAAAGAGTACTTACCTGTTCATACTTTGGAGGTTAGCCGTGACACAAGAAGAGAAAGAAAAGCACGTTACCCGGGATTGGTGGCTCAGCCTATAATCCCAGCGCTTTGGGAGGCTGAGGTGAGTGGATTGCCCGAGCCTGCAGGTTGGAGACTTGGTGAGATCTCATCTCTACAACAAATCAAAAATCAGCCAGGCGTGGTAGCGCGTGCCTGTAGTTCCAGCTACTTGGAAGGCTGAGGCGGAAGGAGCACCGGAACCCAGCAGGTCGAGGCTGCAGTGGCCAGGTGGCCACTGCACTCCAGTCTGGGTGACAGAATGAAACTCCAACTCAAAATAAATAAATAAATAAAATAAAAGCACGTATTGGTCAGGCTGCTGATTGTACAACCAATTCCCACCCACCAGATTCACAGTTCTCAACTCAAAAGTCAAAAAAAAATTAAATCCATAAGCATTTTTGGGTGTCTCTGAAGTACCAGAAACCGTACAATTTAAATCGAGAACTGCTAAACATCTGGCATATATAGCGAGCCAAGTATGGTTTCATCTTGATTTTTGGTCAACGACAGGAAGTTAACAATAGCCTAATTTTGTGATGACTTGGTCAGGTGAACTCTCCTCTGTGAGCTAAGGATGTGCACTTTTAGGGTAGACTTTTCAGAGCAAGGGAATTGCAGTTACTGACCCAAGATCTCTTTTATAAGTCTTACTTTAGTGCTCTAGAATTTGCTAGGTTCAGTGTTCTGATGAACTATGTGGTATATGTATCAAAATCTGCCAGCAAACATATATCACACAAACTAAGAATGATTTTGGGGGCTGTGCATGGTGGCTCATGCCTATAAGGCTGAGATGAGAGGATTGCCTGAGCCCACGGGTTCAAGACCAGCCTAGGCAACCACAGTTCCAGCTACATGGAAGGCTGAGGTTGAAGGAGCTCCTGGGCCCAGCAGGCTGAGGCTGCAGTGGCCATGAGCACACCAGTGCCCTCCAGCCTGGGTGACAGAGTGAGACTCCAACTCAAAAAAGAAAGAATGATTTTCACAGTTGTTGAGTAGTGTAAAACAAAATAAAAAACAAAAGAAGGAGGAGAGAGATAGGGGGGAATATACAGAGACTACACATGACTCAACAAGCCTAAAATATGGTCTGATCATTTACAGAAAAATTTACCAAACCCTGTCTGGTAAATGACAAGCCTCAACCACAAAGGAAACTTCTTTTTTTAAACTTTGACCTCTGTGATATATTTGCTATTGTCCCTAACTAGATACAAAGGAATGTGGATTTTTCTGTGGGCACCAGTCATTTATCTGAGAGCTGTTGTGATCGAATAATGAATCTAGATTTGAATTTAGAAAACCCAGTGTCAGAGTAAGTCTTTCACTTAATAAAATCCCAGATGACCTGGACATAATGATTCATTTCTCTCAATCTGCTAAATGCAGACTATTATCTGTCCTGATATTGGAAGGACCAGAATATTTACTTTTATAGAATCCCATTGTAATCTAATTAGTATTATACAGGGGTGGAGTCTTTCAAGTGAGCAGGCTGATTTAGAGTAAAAGAGATCCAGTGTAGGTCACTGTACTGGTGAGTATTCATTAGCCATTGGGTAACTCACTCAGCAGCATGGGGAGGCCATTTACATTAGGGATTTACAGTATTTTCCCTACATCCATCCCAAAAGGGTGGTATAGTAAGAATGGCCCATCAAGTATGTTATCAAGCTTCTACTTGATTTGCTTTTTGACCATCAACTTACCTCCATATTTGGGTACCCTCATGTAGGAGAGACACAATAATTCTTCCTTCCTGCCCAAGTACTTTGAGAATCTGGGATAAGGAAGAAAGAGAAATAATGGAAATGAATTATCTCTGAAAATAATAATTCCATGTATTTGAAACATACTTTTGTTTACATGTGTCCTATGAATAAAATCAGAACCAGAGAGGGAGATACTATGGGAACTACTTCAAAAGAAAAAAGATGATCTCTCTTCTTATTCCTATAATAAATACTGTAGCCTAATAAAACATTATTATCAAGGAATTTCAACATGTTTTTCCCTGTTTCATTTTTTTGAATGGATGTAAGAGGAAGAAACAACTTTAAAGTTCTCTAAATTCTCAGCAAATATCATTTCGTTGTAGTAAGCCACCGCGCCCAGCCCCAAAAATCATTCTTAGTTTGTGTGATATAAGTTTGCTGAGTATACTAATTGAGTATACTAATACTGTAATACTCCTCTGGAATACTGTAATATTCCTCTGGAAAAGAAAGCCCATGTAATGAAGTGTGAGTTTAAACAGCCAGCCATAGATGAATGTAACATGGAACTTAGCACAAATAATCTTTGGCAGTTATTTTTCCTTTTGAACTAGATTTGAACTGAATCCCAATACCACAGAAAAAGGACAAATGAGTTGAATTGTTTCTCCTTGGGTATAAGAATTAATTAGATGTG
The DNA here is from genome assembly GCF_000164805.1 of Carlito syrichta. Classification (NCBI taxonomy): domain Eukaryota; kingdom Metazoa; phylum Chordata; class Mammalia; order Primates; family Tarsiidae; genus Carlito; species Carlito syrichta. The sequence continues at coordinate 165,618 of NW_007249022.1, forward strand.
ATCAGAAGCTCAGTAATTAGCAACACAAATCTTTGCAGCACAGGCTTACTAAACTCAAATTACATCCTGTGTCATCTTGTCTTGATAACCTTGCATCTTTTTAATTATCCAAATGGCACTAAATTGAGAAATGATAAGGAACAACAAAAGGAAATACAAAATCTGAAAAACAGTTTAAATTTTAAAACCAACACAGTGATAAAGAAAAGCAGAAGAAGATCAGGTATGTAGGGGGAGACTGGGAGGTGACATAAAGAAATACCAAAAACAATAAGGAAATTCACAATATATAGATAGATATAAATATATATATATATATATATATAAATATAGAGATATGTGTTTTGGGAGGCCATAGTGTGAAGGTTAAAGAGATTATATTACCAAGTAGATATGCCCAGAAAAGGTATAGACACAAACAAATCGTTGCTAATAGTCCCCTGATTTTTAAAACATAATCAAATATAGGAAAAACCTGGTATTCTTGTTATTGTTTATTTTCTTTCTGGAAGAGTGAGTTTTAGGATTATCCCCCAAACCAGAATTCAATTTAATATTATCTCATGAAAACTGAGTAATACAATTGAGGGTAAAATGCATCTTTTGGCAAACCAAATATAAATACAGCATTTCTGTCATGCTTCAAGAAGTTTTTTTTGTTTGTTTGTTTGTTTGTTTTGAGCTGGAGTCACTCTGTCACCCAGACTGGAGTGCAGTGGCTGCTCCCGGCCACCGCAGCCTCGACCTGCTGGGCTCCAGTGATCCTTCCGCCTCAGCCTTCCGAATAGCCGGAATTACAGGCATGTGCTACCACGCCCGGCTGATTTTTTTGATTTATTGTAGAGATGAGGTCTCGCCAAGTTGCCCAGGCGGGTCTCAAACCCGCGGGCTTAGGCATTCCACTCACCTCAGCCTCCCAAGGCGCGGGATTACAGGCTGAGCCACTGAGCCCAGTCAAGAAGTTTTCTCTGGATAGTTTTTTAGTCTTTCAGATTTTATTTACATGAAGCCAGTTTACTTAGATGGGGGCTAAAACTTAGAATTTTGAAATTCATTTCTCCAAATCTATTTCATTGTGCCAGAATGTATTTTATTGTTTAAGACCATGCCCAATTCATTCTATTTGCATGTAATGAATGTGTTAGATGTCAAACCATCAGAAATTCAGTAGACAATTGAGGGACAATAGCACCTTGCATCTGGCAGGCACAGATGACAGCAGACAGCCTCTGCCCTGCCTTCAAGGAGCTTACAGTTTGGTGGCAGAGATAGAACTCAAACATATGCAACATTAGAATCATAAGTACATCAATGAGAATTACATTCAATCTTAAGACTGCATCCTTTGAGCACCCAACCTTATCAAAGTAGCCATAAGAAGAACAAAATAATGGCCTTCACAGCAAGTTGGATGGAGCTGGAGATCATCATAATAACTGACCTATCAAAAAATAAAGAATTGAATACTGCATGTTCTCACTCATAAGTGGACCCTGAACACTAATCACATTAGCACAAGGGTGGGATTGGCAGTTTCTGGGCACTGCTAGGAGATAGAGGGAAGAGCCCATAAGGTATGTGACAACACAGTGGATACCAACGCCACTGCTAGGGGAGTGAGGGCCAAGTAGAAGCCCAACTTCACCTGCATGCAGCCTACATATGTAGTAAAACCTCACTTGTACCCCACAACTCATAAACAAACAAACAAATAAATAAAACAGCCAGGAAAGCTCTTCCCCCAAGGCAGTGGTAATGAAGCTGAGACCTGGAGAATGGATGCCAAAAAAGAAAGAGAAGAACACTCCGCACCCAGAAATCACATACGAAACGGCCAAATTTGTACTGTGTTGCTGTAAATTAAGAACTAAAGTGTGTGAATCTGACTTCCTTGCAAAAGCACGTACTGGCTGTATGATCTCTGGGTCAGTTATTTAAATTCTCTATCCCTTGGCTTCCCTCTCTGTAAAATGAAAATAATGAGGGTATCTATCTGTATTAGTTTCCTGTCACTGCTGGAACAAATTACCACATACTTAGTTTTAAACAACACACATATTATCTTGCAGTTAAAACAACACACATGTATTATCTTACATTTCTGGAGGTCAGAAATCTGAAATGGATCTCTCTTGGGCTAAAATTGGCAGAGCTGCATTTTTTTTTTTCCTGGAAGCTCTAGGGGAGAATCTGTTTTCTTGTCTTTTCCAGGTTCTAGAGGCTACCAACATTCCTTGGTGTGTGACCCTATTCCATCTTCAAAGCCAGTAGCATAGCATCTTCAAACGTCTCTCTAACTCTAACCCCTCACTTGCCTGCTTTTCTCTTTCTTGCATAAGAACACATGTGATTACATTGTGCTCACTTGAATGATCTAGGATCCTCACCTATCTCCAGGTTAGCTGATTAGTAGCCTTAATTCCATTTACCGCCTATTCCTCCTTGCCATTTAAATGCTATGTGCACAGTTTCTGGGGATTAGGACATGCACATTGTTAAGAGGCTGTTATTTTGCCTACCATACTATCTTATAAGCTTATTTTAAGAATTCAATGAGTGAATACAAGTAAAGGTCCTATAAGCCCTGGCATTTGGTAAGAACTCAGTAAGTCTTAGCTATCTTTATTGCATTTATTATCTTGTTGAGACTAAGAAAGGCTTACAAATTTAATTTACTTTAAGAATTGTTTTAGGATAAAGAATTGAGTGTTAAACAAAAACTTAATTTATGCTTCATAAAATGTGGAAAAATGGAAATTCAAGGTTAGCTTGTTTATCAGATTACTGTAATACTTATTGAATAGATTTTTCACACAGATTATTTAAAGAACATGTAAATTCATTTGAGTTTCAATATACAAAATCTCAAAAGAAAAATTTAAAATTTAAAACCATCACAATAATAAAGTTTCTACTTTATCAGGTGAGAGAATGAATTTTAAATTCAGTAGGTACAATAGAAGTTATTACTTTAGAGATAAAAAATAGATTGTATCTTATTTGTAATTTTATTTTTGTTGCTGCATTGTATGTAGATATGTTAATTTTTTTATTTGTAATTTTAGCATTATCTCAATGTTTTTGATGTGAGTAGATTTTTTATCATAGATTTGTAACTGTGAAGAAACGTATGAATTTAAAATTGCAGAACCTTGATTCTTCTTCATAGAGGTACTCACCAAAAGGTTTGGGAAATGAATAAATGTAAGTCATATCTTATGGGTTATAAGGTATAAATTAGGAGATTTGTAAGGTGGGAAGAATGTGGTTTCATTTAGTAAATTATCGACATCCCTATTATTAGTCACTGTGAAATCGAGGGACTTCTTTGCTTGCATACACTTTGTAAGAACTGATTGAGAGATGATCTTAAAATTTTACTTTATACATTGGAGAAACAAAAAATGGAAATCATGTACGAAAATAATAGTTCTTTAGTGAGCACTTCCAGCTGTTTGCCAGGCACTTTGCTAAGCACTTTGCAGAGTTACATTTTTTCTTATCACAGCCACCAGTAGAGAAAATTGTTACTTTTATTCCCATATAAATGAGGAAAAAATTAAAGCACACAGAGTAACTGTGATCAATTGAAATATGACGTAAACCACATATGTACTTTTGCATTTTCTAGGAGCTACATTTTTTAAAGTAAAGAAAGCAGATGAAATTAATTTTAATGATATATTTTATTTAAGCCTGTATATTCCAACTATTACTATTTAACCAATGTAAAACTTATTAATATATATTACATTCTTTTTTTATAACAAGTCTTCAAAATTCGATGTGTATTTATATTTACAACACGTTTCAATTTGGATATTAAATTCTTATCATAAATATTTGTTCTATATTTAGATTTTATAAAATTTAGCTGAAAGACTAAATTCACATACTTAAGTTTTTCCCAAACTAGTTAAATATTTTCCAATAACTAGACAGAATATCCTTTCTTAAGGTTAAATCTAAATTAGTTAAAATTAAATGAAATTTAAAATGAAGTTCCTTTGTCACACTAGCAACATTTCAAGCCCTTAATAGACACATATAGATAGTGACTGCTGTATTGGAGAATGCAGGTATAGAGGTTATGGCTAAAGTCACCCATCAGGTGTGGGCTTATCGAGTGTGTGCCTGCTACCTTCCCTGCAGCCCAGCATACACTTTGTAAGAACTGATTGAGAGATGATCTTAAAATTTTACTTTATACACCTCTTTCCCTTCACCATACCCCCTCCCTGGCTGCAGTGCAACCACACTGAGACCTCCCATTCCATTTATCTCCTTTCCCCTTCTATAACCCGGCCACAACTGACCACCTGTCCCAGTCCACCCATTTTCCTTTTCCTGTTGCAACCTGACCATGCTCCCCTTTCCCACAGCATCCTCCTGCCCTCTATGTCTCTGTTGACACAGGCCTGGGATCTCCTGCAGGTGATATTCTTCTGCTCGGAATCCAGCATTGAAGGATGTATAGTGCTTTTCTTTAAAATTAAGGGGTTTTAATATAGATTATATAGAATAATGAAATGTTAGAAATTTGGGATTATAGAATCCATTTGCCTCATTGTAAGGTGAAATCCGGGGCCAAATAGGTAAATTGATATGTCTGTGGCTTTTATGAGAGTTGAGGGCAGAACAAAGATATTTATGCAGATTTCAAAAATCAGACCCATACTTTTTTTAAACCACCTACTCTTCCCTCTTCTTAATCTTGAGATAATGAGCTACAGTGCCAAAGTATGTGCAAAATTTTGAGTGAAACTGCATAGATGCTAACTGCAAAATAATAATGCCAGTAGCATAGCAAATCCTATTTCATTTCTGATTATCTTATAGGAATAAATACATCTGGGGAGGAAAGCTAATTCCTGCATTTTATAAATAAGGGACTCTTGCTCCAAACTAATTTGTTGACTTTTCTTTAAGGATTAAATACAAACATAATGAGTTCAAGTTAATCTATCGAGTAAACCAATGAGAAGAGCAGATGATACAGAGATAAAGAATGCAACTGTGGGGGTCTCATGTGTCCCATGACAACAAAGAGGAATTTAAAAAGGAAAATCACTTTCTTGTAATCTCTTCAGATTAAAAGGTTTACAGAATTCTATTTTAGGAACAGATATCTATCTCTGTTATCTTACAGAACCTGAATCCCAAAATGGTGTGCAGCAACTGAAACAGAGTGGTATAATGACAATATCCAGGAATTGCTATCAGGCTTGTGGTGCTATTTGAAAACTATAGTATTTGGGGATAATTTATTGAAGTCTCTGAACTTCAGTATGCTGATTTGCAGCATGGCAGTAATTGCCAAAGCCATTGATGACATAAACGAAAACAAAGTAAAAGCTCTTAGCACAATGCCTCAATCACTGAAGAACCGCGACTCTTTCTCATCTGTAAAAAGAGAATACCCACTGCCCACCTATGTCATAGAACTTAAAGTATTGACTTCTGTGAGTAGAGACATACTCTGTTTATTCTATTGGATTAATTCTAAAGAAGCATTTTGGTACACATAAATATTCTTCAGATCTACACTGGCAAGAAAATTAGAATATTAAATAGGAGACTCATCAAGTAAACAGGAGTTTCTAAAAAATACTTGAAAGGGGGAGGAGTCAGTGAAAAAACCAGTGAGCCAAAGTATATCTCCCAAATGCAAATGAAAGCCATTGGAAGAAACGAGTGAACCGAAAGACAGATAAAAGGATCAAGGACAAGGAGAGATGTTGCCGAGGAAGAGGCTCACTGAGCAAGGGAGAGACATGAAGTATGAAACCAAAGTGGCCTGTGGTGTTAAAGGGGACTTCTTTAAGGTTTGCTTTAAAAACCAATCTGCTTTTGTACCACTTTCAACAATGTGATACTTCAATCTGTTTCATTCCTCCACTCTGGTTTATATTTCTTTAAGGATATCTGTTCTTTCATAGTGGCTACCATATTTTGTCACATTTTTGCCCATCTTGTTGAAAAAGAATGCTGATGAGTTTCGAGTTCAAGATTGCATGTGCCCATTTTTTTTTTCTTTTGGCTATAAAAGTTGCATAATGCGTGGCAAATCTGTAATTAATGGAACTAGGGCAGTAGCACATCTTCAGAGCCTAATGTATTTAGACCTTGGAGGCTTTTGTTTAGATCAACAAGTCAATGAACTAGTGACCAGCCCTGGAGTCCTCATTTGCAAAGAATTAGGGAGTAAAAGTCTTGATGGCAAATAACTTGTATGCACAGCTATAACAAAAAGAAATTGGGAACCATACATGGATTCAACACAAAATAGTAAAGACCTTTGGAATCACCCATGTTTACCTTCAGGAACTTTCAGATCTGTTCATGGGGAAAGGATATTTTGCTACAGATGTGGTTAAGTCATTAAACATAATCAAGACTTTAGATAACTTCCTTAAAGATGGAGACTGAGAGGAGAAACAGGATTGTGGAGTGATATCACTGAGTAAATTTAAAAGTACCAAAAGAAATCTGGTGCCGCCATTTGAGAGGACGGCTGCTGCTTCACACAGCTGCACGTTTTTAACACTCCCTTGGCAAAAAATTGCAAACTGAGACCACAGAGAAGAGAAATCACAACTGAATAGCCTTGCCCTGGGGTTCCAATACACGGTGCCTCTCTGTACCCCTTGTTGCCGGAATTTGGCAAGCCCTACATTGGGTTCACCTTCCCAGCCTTTGGCCTCTGGTAGAAGTATGTGTGAATAGTTTAAGTGCATGAGTCTGTCTGTTGCTCTTTTTTTTTTCAGTGTATTAAAAAAAATGTTCAAACCATTTGTTGCCTTTAAACATCCAGCCCCATTTATAACCATGTTTGCACTGTAAATATTTATTCTGTGCACATGCCATGTAGTTACATAGCTAGATAAAGACTCGGCTATAATATTATATCAATAAGCCTGGAAACCAGATTTTATTTATTTATCTATTTGCTTATTTGTTTTTGCCATTACAGCTCATTTATTATTGTTTTTGTTGATAAAGCATCTCTTAACATATTGTACAATAGAACCAGGATAAAGGTCCCAGCCTGGGAGATACTGTCTCTCTGTACCCCCTCTCTCAATCGAATAATCAGATTTTAAAATGGAGCCTTGTGTGTGTGGAAAAGTAATCTACTACCTTAGGTAGTCAGTTAGAACTGAATCTGTTATTTTAGAATTTTGAGAAGGTAAAGGCAGTCAGGACAAAATTATTGATTTAGAATTTATAAATCTTAGCAAGTATCTCATGTAACCTCTCACCTTCTAGCAACAAACATCAAATTATCACCATTTTCCAGAGAATTCTAAATTCCAAATCCTTAATGCCAAATGAACTGAAAAAAGCTATGTGCCAAAGGCCACAACCTAAGTGAGACATTAGGAATAGAGGTTGGGGAAGTTGACAGAAGTGAGAACTATTGGATGGAATTGAGGTGAGGTCCCACCCCTTCCTAGTAAAACTCTTTCTGGCAGAGAAGTGCTTACTTAGCCCCAGCACCTGCCCTGCCTCAGATTATCTTGTGCTTAAAGTTGTATTCTCTGTGGTTGTATGAATCAAAGTTTAAACTTTTCTTAGCTCCTAGAGGTTATTTTCTGATTAAAAAAAAAAACTATATTGGAATTATTTCACTCAGTAAAACTACTGAACATATCATTTTCTCTTAACTTTCTCCTTGCCATTTTTGCTTCACACGTACTTGATTTCCCAGCAAGGGCTGCCTTTTATGAGCATACTCATGGTTCTAATTTAACATCGTTTTATTTTCCGAATGGTTACCTTACTTCACATTCAAAAGTTTGGATTTAGATGACTCAATTAAAAATTCAGCTAGTGACTTCCATTTAGATGTTTTTTCAAAATATATAATAAGTAGGTATTGGAAAGCTAGAGTTGCAGAAATATAGGAAAAAAAGACAGAATAAAGTCTCTCAGTCTTTCTTTTTAATATTTTTTTAGTTGTAAAAAAGTACATACTATGCAAAAAATGTAAATACTGCGTATCAGCTAATTGAAAGTGAAAATATTTGAGGCCATTTTTCTTGTCTCTTCCATATACTTCTGCACTCTTCATAGATCACTATCAAATAGTCAGTATCAATACATGTAGTTTTTTAATAAAATGGTTTTATATGACACTGGGTATCTGGCTTATCAAGAAATGTTCTTTTTAATTACAAAATTGCACATGATTATAATGCAGTACACATGGACACAGAGCCAGTTTGGAGTTGAATTTCCTGTTGTAATTTGGTAAGGAATTCTATTATTGTCTCTGATTAACATAATTTCTGTCATAGTCACCAAATAAAATGGCAACTTAAGACACTTAATTGGAAAATAATACGTTGGTATGACCTACCCAAAGCCAAGCCATCAGGCAAAAATGAAACTTTTAGTTATTGCAGTGATTATTAAGCCATATGAAAGCAAACTTCTTAACACTGGATAAGACTGAAAGAAAGGTCAACCGTTTGATCCTGATGTTCCAAGACCAACAGACTGGGTCATTTATTGAGCTCTTAGTTATTTTAGCACCTACAATATTTTAGACCTAAGGGGTTTCCAAAGATTTGTGTAATTTCTGCCTCTATTTATCACTGATACCATTAAATGTGATAACCATTTATACCACTGATACCATTAAATACTACTTCATTTTGTTTTTTACCAAATAATATGCTTTTTCAAGATGAGCTATTTCACTGTAAAACCATGAGCTAGCTGGCAATGAAGGGTTTATTCATGTTTGTTCACAGCCTCAATAAACATAATTGGTCATAAAGCCAGTAAGTGCTAAGGTCTATGCCCAAAGAAATTTGTTATATAGCTGTTATACTCTTTGTCACACTTCATATTTTTTTTGCACCGTAAAATGGGGGTTATTTTTCTCTGTCTCAGGGATGTTGTGTGATAACTACGCAGATTTAAAGACTGAGTGATTAGTTTTATGATTCACATCTCTGAGGCAGAAGGCGAAAATAAGATTCAGTAAAGTACATCTCCCTTTTGTGGCCCTGGGAATTGCATTCTAGCATTTACAGGTGCATAAAAGTAAAAATTTAGACTTATATAAATCTTAACGGGCCATTAAGTGTTTGGTGATGGTTATTTTGTATATTCAAAACAGCGTGTGTTCTATCATGATCATGCAAAGCCATGGTTTTCTCAAATAAGATTATCTTTCTACAGTGAGAGCAGGGCAAAGATTGAAGACCACAACTAGGAGGGGGCATATCTAGCTATGTTTTTCTAACTTCCCCTATAAACTTTAGGTATCAAGAATATGGAGGCCCTTCAGAAAAGTATTTCAAAACAATTTGGAGAGAAAGAGAGGGCTGAGAGTGGATGATGTGTAAGCTGAACCCTGTATAATATTTGCCAAATAGCTGAAGGTGTCAGAGAGTCTGTTGTGCCCACTTGCGTGTTCATAGGGTAATGTTAATCAATTAGCTCAATTCCGCTATAGATAGTAAGTAATTACATTCACTGGAAGGCACAGCAACATGATTAATAATACATCCTGAGTTCCAAAAGTAGCATTTTGCTTGGCTCTTAAACATGGCTCGTTGAAAAGTCCTTTTTAAAATATAAGACACATGGTTGAACCAGAACTTGTTTCCCTGAAAATAATCTTGTGAAAAGAAAAATACAGACTTTTATATGATGCCTTCTGGCCCTGCCTGCATAAATGGGTATGATTCGGGTTTCTTCTCTAAGCATTTTCAAATAAATTCTCAAGAAACAGTATTTTAGGCTTCAGTATTAAGTATGCCATATGACAGATTTAGGGAAGTCAATTAAAGTCTTTTATTTTTTTAATTTATTTATTTTTATTTTATTTTTTTATTTTATATTTTTTATTTATTTATTTAAATCAATATTTTTTATTATGATTTTGTGGGGTACAGTTAAGGGTTAGGTGTACAACTACATTTCATTCAGGCACCCTGTTGATAAGAGGTGTTTCCCCATCCCCAGACAGATATTTGCGACTGTTAATCCCATCCCCCTACCCCTCCATAGTGTCCAAGTACCATCAGTCATTTTCTTATAGTATTACATTGGATGTTCAAGGTCCATTATATGAGTGAGAACATGTGATACTCGGATCTTTGTTTCTGTGAGAGGTCACTCAGTATTATAGACTCTAGTTCGATCCAGGTTGCTGCGAAATTCATGATTTTGTTCTTTTTTATGGCTGCGTAGTATTCCATCGTGTATATGTACCACATTTTTTAAATCCAGTCCTCTTTTGATGGGCAGCATGGTTGTTTCCAGGTTCTTGCTATTGTGAACAACACTGCGATAAACATACGTGTGCAGGTATCTTTTTTATAGAGTGATTTGAGGTCTTCAGGGTATATTTCCAGTAGGGGGATTGCGGGGTCATATGGAAGGTCAATTTTTAGAGCTTTTAGGAATCGCCACACTGCTTTCCACAGAGGTTGCACTAGTGTACACTCCCACCAACAGTGTAGAAGTGTTCCCTTTTCACCACACCCTCTCCAGCAGCCGTTATTTTTTGAGTTGTTGATAATTGCCATTCTGACTGGAGTTAGGTGGTATCTCAGTGTGGTTTTGACTTGCATCTCCCTGATGATTAGTGAGGTTGAGCATTTCTTCATGTGTTTGTTGGCTGCTCGGATGTCCTCTTTTGTGAAGTGTCTGTTCATATCTTTTGCCCATTTTATAATGGGGTTGTTTGTTTTTTTCTTTTCAGCACATTTGAGTTCCTTGTAGATACAGGATGTTAAGCCTTTGTCAGACCTAGAGTTGGCAAATACTTTTTCCCAGTCTGTAGGCTGTCTCCCTGCTCTCTTGATGGTTTCTTTGGCTTTGCAGAAGCTTGTCAGTTTAATAAGGTCCCACTTGTCTATCTTCTCTCTTATGACCTGTGGGTTTCGGGTTTTGTTGAGGAATTGGATGCCAGTTCCGATTTCCATGAGGGTATTTCCTTCCTTTTCTAAGGTTCTTATGGTTTGAGGTTTTACATTTAGGTCTCTGATCCATTTGGAGTTAACCTTTGTGCATGGGGATAGATAGGGGTCCTGTTTCAATCTTCTGTATGTGGTCAGCCAATTTTCCCAGCACCATTTACTAAATAGGTTCTCCTCTCCCCAGTGGTAGGTGGTGGGGGCTTTGTCGAAGATGAGTTGGTTGAGAAATTGAGTTTTTGCTTCTGGAATTTCAATTCTATTTCATTGATCTATATGCCTGTTCCTGTACCAATATCAAGCTGCTTTGATGATTGTAGCTTTATAGTAAAGTTTGAAGTCTGGTAAACTTCAAACCAGAAGTTTAAAGTTTACCAGACTTTGTAAAAAGCCCTGGTCCAGATGGCTTTCCAGCAGAATTCTACAAGACATTTAAGGAGGAGCTGGATACCAATCCTACTGAAGGTATTCCAGGCGATTGAAAAAGATGGAACACTCCCCCAAATCATTTTACGAAGCCAATATCACATTGATACTGAAACCAGGTAAAGATCCAACAAAGAAAGAGAACTACAGGCCACCTGCTTTGTTTTTTTGCTGAGGATTGTTCTGGCTATTCTAGGACGTTTGTGTTTCCATATGAATTCCTGTGTTGTTTTTTGTCCAGGTCTGAGAAGAATATTGCTGGTAATTTGATGGGTATTGCATTGAATTTGTAGATTGCCTTAGGTAAGATGGACATCTTCACAATGTTGATTCTTCCAATCCATGAGCATGGGATATTTTTCCACTTGTTTGTGTCATCTTTGATTTCTTTGAGCAGTGTTTTGTAATTTTCATTGTAAAGGTCTTTCACATCTCTGGTTAGGAAGATGCCAAGGTATTTCATTTTTTGTGTGGCTGAGACTTTGCCAAAGGCCTTTATCAATGTAAGGAGGCTTTTGACAGATTCTCTTGGGTTTTCAAGGTACACAATCATATCATCTGCAAAGAGAGATAACTTGACTTCCTCTTTTCCTATTTGGATACCCCTGATTGCCTCCTCTTCTCTGATTGCTTTAGCCAGGACTTCCAATACTATGTTGAGCAGGAGGGGTGAGAGTGGGCATCCTTGTCTTGTTCCAGTTTTCAGGGGAAATGGTTCTAATTTTTGTCCATTTAGGAGTATACTGGCTGAGGGTTTCTCGTAGATGGCTTTTACTATTTTGAGGTATGTTCCCGTATGCCTAGATGTTCAGGGTTTTTATCAAGAACGGGTGCTGGA
>NW_007249022.1:178165-295394 GCF_000164805.1 Carlito syrichta
CATCTATGTTCATCAAAGATATTGGCCTGTAGTTCTCTTTCTTTGTTGGATCTTTACCTGGTTTGGGTATCAATGTGATATTGGCTTCGTAAAATGATTTGGGGGAGAGTTCCATCTTTTTCAATCGCCTGGAATACCTTCAGTAGGATTGGTATCCAGCTCCTCCTTAAATGTCTTGTAGAATTCTATGGGAAAGCCATCTGGACCAGGGCTTTTTTTTGTAGGAAGTTTTCTTATTATGTAGTCAATTTCCTTGATTGTTATTGGTCTATTTAGGGTCTCAATTTCTTCTTGTTCCAACCTAGGTAGGTTGTGTGATGTCAGAAAGTCCTCCATTTCCTTAAGGTTTTCAAGTTTGTTTCCATACAAGTGTACGTAGTAGTCTCTAATGATCTTTTGTATTTCTTCAGGGTCAGATGTGACTTCATCTTTTGTGTTTCTGATTGTGCTTATTTGGTTTTTTTCTCATTTTTTCTTGGTCAGTCTAGCTAGGGGACCATTGGTCTTGTTTATCCTTTTGAAGAACCAGCTTATTGTTTCATTGATTTTTTGTATTATCTTTTTGTCTTCTATGTCCTGGATTTGGGCTTTTATTTGGTTGATCTGGATTCTTCTGCTGAAATTAGGGATTTTGTGGTCTTGCTTTTCCAGCTTCTTTAGGTGGCTTGTTAGGTTGTGAATTTCTGTTCCTTCCATTTTCTTCATGTGTGTTTGCAGGGATATAAATTCCCCTCTTACTACAGCTTTCAGGGCATCCCAGAGATTTTGGTAAGATGTTTCTTCATTTTCATTTGTTTTCAGGTATCTTTTGATCTCTGTTTTGATTTCACCATTGACACAAGAGTTGTTTAACATCATGCTGTTTAGTGTCCATGTCTTTGTGGGTTTGGGGGGGACTTTGTTGGTGTCAATGTTTATTTTTATTCCACTGTGGTCCGAGAAGGTACATGGTAGAATTTCCATCCTTTTAAATTTGCTTATGCTTGATTTATGCTTAGAATATGTTCCATGTGGTGATGAGTAGAATGTGTATTCTGTGGTCTTTGGATGGAGTGTTCTGTAGGTATCAATTAAGTCCATTTGGTCCAAAGTCACATTGAGGTTCCGGATCTCCTTGCTGATTTTTTGTCCTGATGATCTGTCTAGGGTTGTGAGTGGTGTATTAAAGTCCCCAGTTATGATGGTGTTAGAGTCAATATCTTTCTTTAGTTTTTCTAGAAGTTGCTTTATGAAAGTTGGCACACCTATGTTGGGTGTGTATATGTTTAGGATAGATATTTCTTGTTGATGGATTGAGTCTTTTATCATTATGTAGTGGCCTTCTGTATCTTTTTTGATTTTTAATAGCTTGAAGGTATTTTGTCTGAAATTAAGATTGCTACTTCTCCTTCCTTTTGTATTCCGTTCACCTGAAAGTGTGTTTCTCATCCTCTTACTTTGAGTCTGTGGGTGTCCTTTCTAGTGAGGTGAGTCTCTTGAAGGCAATAGATTGTTGCCTGATGATATTTTATCCATTTTGCCATTCTATGTCTTTTCAGTGGTGCATTTAGTCCATTCATGTTTAGGCTAATAATTGAAATGCAAGAGTTGATCCCTGTCATAAGGTTCTTACAGAGTTGTTCCTGTTTGTTTGTTGTCTTTCTTTGGGCTTTAGAGTTGGTTCCTGTGTGTTTTTAATCTTTTGCTGGTACTCTTGTGAAGAATGTTTTTGTTCCTTTTTCTTTTTCTTCTGTGTTCAGTACTTTCTTAAGTGTTTCTTGTAGAGGTGGTCTGGTGGCAGCGTGGGTTCTTAGGGATTGGATATCTGGAAAAGATTTCAATTCTCCCTCACTAATGAAGCTTAGTTTGGCTGGGTAGCTTATTCTTGGTTGAAATTGTTTATCTTTTAGAACTTTGAAGATAGGGCTCCAGGCTTTCCTAGCCTGAAGGGTTTCTGTGGATAAATCTGCTTCTATTCTAATTGGTCTTCCTTGGTAGATAGTCTGACCTTTTTCTCTTGCAGCCTTTAGGATTTTTTCTTTTGTAACTACTTTGTTTAGGCAAATTATTATATGTCTGGGAGTTGGTCTTCTCATTTGTTGTCTTGCAGGGGTTCTCTGAATCTCTTGTGTTTGAATTTTTTCATCCTTGATGAGATGAGGGAAGTTTTCTTGAATGATTTCATGAAATGTTTGTTCCAGTGTGGCTTCTGTTTCTCTCTCTGCCTCAGGAAGCCCAATTACTCTTAGGTTTGGTCTCTTGAAGTGATCGTTCATCTCTTGCAGGTTTTGTTCTGTCTTTTTGAGGTTCTTTTCTATGCTTTTGACAGTTTGGGTTAGTTCTGTGTTTTGGTTCGAGCTCTGAGATTCTTTCTTCTGCTTGGCTGATTCTGCTTTCCATGCTTATTAGTCTGTTATTCATTTCCATCACAGTATTCTTTACTGCTGTCATTTCTGACATCAGTTCCTTCCTATTTTCCTTATCTCTCCTCAATTTTTTAAATTCTTTCCATTAATGTCTTGATGTCTGGTTTGTTGCATGTAACCAGTCATTCTGGGGGCTCTTCATTATTTGTGTTCCAGAATCTGTTTTCTCAGTGTCTGATCTCCCAGGGGTCTGTGTGAGACCTATATTCTTCTTTAGGTTTTTCTTCATTTGTGCAGATTTTCCCCCTCCTTAATTTTTCCTTCCCTCTACGTCACCGTCTTCTTTAATTCTGTTATTCGGGGGTAAAGGGATTGATTTTACTTCTGTTTGTTCAATCTCCTATTCTTTATGTATGCCCTCTTACTTTGTTCAATTCTGGAGTTGCACTGTAGGTTGGGGGTGGTCCGTTTTGCAGTTTTGAGATTTACTTAAGGGGTTAGCTGTGATTCAAAATATATCTGCAGGTCCTGGTATTCTCTGACAGGTGTGTGGATAATCTGGATCCCACTTCTCACTGCTTTGGAATCTGTCCGTGCAGTGGGGCTGTAGGTTTACTCCCTGAAATAAAATGTGGTTAGCAGAGGGGAGAGAATGGAGCAGACAGTGGGTTGAAGAGGGGGGTGGAGAGATAGAGGAGTAAGGGGGGGAAACAAAAGGAACAATACAGTAGGAATAGAATTAAGTCATTAAACTAACAGAATCAATGAAGCACACTCTGAGACATTTTGTTTAAGTCCAAGGTCCTTTCAGGTCTGATTTCTAGCTTTCTTTTCAAGCTGGTAAATTAGTTTGCAGTTAGGGTCAGTTGGCCCTGGTCTGCTGTGAAGGATAGTTCAGATCACCCTCGGTTCACCACTCTGGCCTATGTCTTTATCAAACTTGTTTCTTCCGTTTCGGTGTTGTTACCTTGAATCGCCAGCAAATGGTGCTATCTCAGCTGCTCGCCCCAGAGGGGGTGGGGCCGGACAGGGATGGCAGAGGCTGAAGATGGCAAGATGGGTGCCTGCCTCAGGGCAGATGGCAGGAGACTTACGGGGGGCAGGATGTCTCGGTTGCAGGAGAGGTGGCAACGATCCCAGCAGATCTTCCCTGAAAGGGCTTCAAGGACTGAAGTTGTGGATCGACTCCGGCCCGGTGGTATGATGTGCTACCGGCAGTGGTGGCGGTGGTTGCGGTGGCTGCGGCGGCTGCAGCAGCTGCAGCAGCTGCAGCGGTGGCGTCTGCGTTGCAGTGGCTGTCCAGACCACTGCAATGCCCCAGAGGTGGCAATGGCCAAGCTCCGTATGAAGAGCAGGCTAGGATGTTGGGGTCCGTAGCCCCCAGGGCAAGAGTCAGAGACCCACTGCAGTTCTCCTTTGCAGAGGTTTTCACAGACCGGGTTGCCCCGTCGCCATCTTGCCAGAAGGCAATTAAAGTCTTAATAATCATGCAGCACCTGAAACTATGCTCTCTGAAGGACAGAAAGGTAGTTAAGTGACTATCTGTGTACCTAAGAAGATATCACAGCAGGTCGTTTGGCCTGTTTTAAGTGAATACAACCTAAAGAGAAATAATGTAGTTTCCACAAGACAAGCACAAAGAAAGTGCCATGAGGTTTCAAAAAGAGGGATAAGGAAGATAATCTATTCAAGAAGACGTGAAGTCAGCAAACATGTACTTTTTCTAAATACCAGGCTCTGCTCTCTCTCTGGCACAACATGATATTTGGACACTTTTAGGATTATCACCATATCCCCTTAACCTTTGCACATACTATAAAGTTACCCCATTAAATAGGCTATTCTTTCCATAAGGTTGAATCATTATGTTTTAAGAAAAATGTGCAACAGATGCAGAATGTAATTGTTTTCTAAAATCAATCCTATCAATTACTGATTGTTTGCAAGCAATTAAAAAGATGATTAATAAATGATTAATAAGAGTTTTTGCTTCTACCAAGAGCTTCTCATCACGTGATGTAGTGGCATGGACATCAACCATCAAGGAGAAGCATATTTGCTGTGGACGTCCAGACTAGAAATAATGGCAGTTTAGTGAGCAGTGCGTTGTCCTATGCCTCTACCCTTAGCCATTCTGAATCATTCTCTCCTGGTCTTGGGTCTTTGAAACATGGGTTTTTACAACAGGGCTGTTCTTCCCTTCCGAGGTATAATGGCTATGGGAAGATTAAAAAGAAGAAAGGGAGCTCTGCATTTTTGAGGACACGTTGCCAAAAGGGAAAATTTAAACTTTAATTTGTTGATGATATTCAAGACCTTTTCTTAGAAATGTTCAAAGGCTAGGACTTAAAACTATGGAAAAATCATGATTTCAATCTTGGTCCCATAGTTCCTGTCCTTCTTTAGGTCCTCAATCGGGAATTATAGATGAGTCAGGTGGTATCTGCTTCAAATAGTTTATTTTAAGATCAAGCTATAGTAAAGGATCATTTGATTTAGAAAATGAGCGACATTAAATTTTGACTAGTTATCAAATATATTTTATTGTTATAGAAGTTGATTATTTTAAAATGTTTTTCTAATTCACTTTAAATTCTATAACACTTTTATTACATCCATCTAAATACAGAGAGTCAAAATCTTACCAAGGAAAACTCACACAAGAAGTTTCACTTGTCCTAACCCTTTGCATCCTGCACTTTAGTTCTCCTTTTAAACATAAAAGTTTAGACCAGGCTTGGTGGCTCAGCCTATAATCCAGGCACTTTGGGAGGTTGAGGCAAGTGTATTGCCTGAGCCCGTGGGTTCGAGACCAGCCCAGGCAATTTGGCGAGCCCTCATCTCTACAATAAATCAAAAATTAGCCAGGCGTTGTAGTGTGCACTTGTGGTTCCAGCTACTTGGAAGGCTGAGGCAGAAGCATTGCTGCTGGAGCCACCTAGCAAGTCAACGCTGAATGTGCCACTGCACTCCAGCCTAGGCAACGGAGTGAGACTCCAACTCAAAAAAATATAAATAAATAAAATTTTAAATATATATTTTGAAGCTGGGGACGGTGGCTCATGCTTGTAATCCCAGCACTTTGGGTGGTGGAGGTGAGAAGATTGCCTGAGTCCAGGGGTTTGAGGCTGGGCAACATGGCGTGACCTCATCTCTACACTAAATCAAAAAATTAGCCAGGCATGGTGATGCACACCTGTGGTTTCAGCTACTTGGAATAATGACACAGAATGATTGCCTGAGCCAGCAGGTCAAGGCTATGGTGGCCGTGAGCATGCCGCTGCACTCCAGCCTGGGCAGCTGAGTGAGTCCGCAACTCAAAAAAAATATGTCTTTATCTTTATCTAGATCTATATCTATATGCAATATGTAGTAAATGACTCTTTCACAAAAAACTGAATTTCAACCAAATTGTTAAAACATAATGATTTGATACCAAATAGATTTTATTGACATTCTTAATCTGTTTCTTGATTATCTACACTTTTCATGTTTTTTTTTCTTGCAAAGGGCAGCATTTGGTATACAGTCCAACTGACTATTGGAATATGGAAGCTAAACTATAAGCATTTTTCATTGAGTGCAAAAGATCTCAGCAAAAAAGTCCTGGTTCATGTTTGGCTTATACTCCTAGGACAATTTAAAGTCATGTGGTTTAGTGGTAAGAACAAAGAGGCCAGAAAGGTAATCAGCTAGGAAACTGATTAGGTTCATAGGTGGGTGACTCAGTGTCTGACCTCAGCCAACCCAGCATGGAAACCGGGATGTGGACATGGTGGAATAGCAGAGAAAATGGCGTTGGTGATTTGGTGGGAAGCTTTCTGGGATAAATCCATTACCAAATAACCTCATCTGACTCTGACATTAGTAGGAACAATGCCAGTACTACTGTGTAGTCTCTTGCCATTGTGAGGTACAGTGAAATCTTCTTGTAACCATCTTTCAAAGAGTAAGAAAAATGCAGCCATAGCATGTCTGAAAGTAGTTTGACAAGGGCATTACATTATTCAAAAAACTTCTAAAAAATTAATTATAAATAAATAAAAACCAGAATTTTGTTGTCTTTCATCATGATTCACATCTTGTTACTAGTGTCAGGAATCCAGATGAAGAAAGAAGAATAGTTTTGCCTTAGTTTTCCAAAGAATGTAGAGAAGAAATAGAAATATTTATTAAGAGTTCCTAGTTATACTCTCATAATAGGATTTTAGAACAAAGTGTTTTCAAGATTGTTTATAATCTGTCATCCTTATTTATAGAAGTAGGAAAGCAATCAAATGCCTGAGTTCCTTATCCTGATGATTACCATTTCTAAAAGCCCATGTGAGCACAATTTTAAATTTATAGATAAATAACTTAATAATATTATGAATAACTTTCTTGTTAAAGCTTCCATTATCTCTCTTTTATTTATTTATTTGTCCATTGGTTTATTTATTTATTTATTTCGATGGAATGTCACTATGTTGCCCAGGCTGGCCTCAAACTCCTAGGCTCAAGCAATCCTCCCACCTCAGCCTCTGAAGTAGCTGAGATTACAGGCATACTACTGCACTCAGATTTTTTCATTCTTAATATAAAATTGCTACTTGAAAAAAATTACTTCATCTTTAAAATCAATATCTTGTCACTTCTTAGAAGTTTTGCTTAGCACCATGTTCCAGACTTTACATGAAGAGGTGTTAAACCACAAATTGATGCACTGATTCTCACATAAGCTGACTCTGCATCAAAATGGTTTTCATTTTTTAAAATCAAAGAAATTTAGTACAGTATAATGATTTCTATGCCTTAATCAATACAATAATTATTTTCTTATCCCAGACATTCTGGTTAGACATATTAGGAAAAAATACAATTTTATTACTACATTCAAAATATTGGCACATTGTTCACATTTGGGGAATACTTGTGAGTAAATTATTGATATATTGTAGACCTGTGTTAATTGCAAATACGTCAGCAGTAGAGGGCCAAGGCAAGGCTGAGAAAAGAGTTTCAGTCACAAAGACATGATCTTAAATTGACTTGAAGTTAAGAGTTCCAAACTCAAATGCCTTCAGGCCATAAAGGGAGTAAGAGAAGCAGGATATAGCCAGGCATGGTAGCACGCACCTGTAGTTCCAGCTACTTGGAAGGCTGAGCGGAAGGATCACCGGAGCCCAGCAGGCGAGGCTGCGGTGGCCAGAAGCGGCCACTGCACTCTAGTCTGAGCGACAGGGTGAGACTCCAACTCAAAAAAAAAAAAGAGAAGCAGGATAGGATAGACAAGAAGACAGATAGGATTGGTAGGTAGCATAGCAAACTAGGAAAGGCATGGCTCATCCAAAGGGTTTGGTCGCTGCTCAGCTTGGGCAACAGTGTCCATGTTAAAAGATGGGCTCAGTATGGTCATATCTTGAATTCTTTAAAATAAGCTAGTAACTAGGGCATGTGTGTAAAAATCTCCCAATTTTTAAATACTAGCAACAAATTCTCTTGAAACACTTTTTTGCAGAAAAAATACAACAGTGGGACCAAGTTGAGTCTTAGGCTGCCTGTCTTTCTCTTTCAATTTTCGTTAGAGTTTCACTTTAATTCAGTGTTTCAACTTCAAGACTGGTGACACCTATAGAGTTTACAATGCATTGATTACACTCTGTTTGGCTGATATGAGTGGAAAAAGGTTTTAATGTTAATGTAAATATAGGGTTAAGGATTGTATTCTGACTTTGAGAAATCTGTACTCTAGTTCCTAATTCAGAAATATTTCCACAGGTATAATTGAATAGTAATAAGAGTTAGACTATTGTGTCTTGACTATAAAACAGTAAAAAGGGAGCATGGTAATGAATATTTGACACTTAATTTAATCATCAGCAACATAATGCAAGCAGAAGATGTAGATACTAATGTATCCAAAGCAACAAATCCTTTTAGAAATCTGTTTACAAACCAGACCAGGGATACCACCAGCTATTGAAGATGAAAGTGGAAAGTGGACTCAGATGTTCCATATATCCCCCCTTAATTGAGTCATGGTTTATTTCCCATGCTGACTACAGTGCTTATTTATTGCTTACTATACAATCGTGAAAATGTGTTCATGCTTTACCCTATTAAACTAAGGTTTCACAGAGACAATAAATCCTAAGCCGCATGCCTAAATAAGCAAATCACTGAAAGCATGTTTTTGAGTTATCTATTCCGCCTAACTGTTGTACACAAACATCTTGGTCATTCTGCTACGAAACGTCACTCATGGGAGAGATGGATGATCTTCCTGGGGCTCACTCCAGGGAAGAAACAAACTATATTGGAAGAGGTGCAGAGGTCTTGCCCTAAAACCTATCAGCCAGCCATCATGTTGTTGACTCTGTTTTAGCACCAACACAACCCAGCATTTGCCTGCGTTCAGACTTTACTGCTTTCTCACATAAAGGCCTGCAATTCCTGTCTACTTTGGAGAAGATATAGCTGTCATCTTTTGCTAAAATATTTTAAAGTTTATTTCACTAGGTCTCTGACTATGTATGCCAATTTCAGACCACTTCCCAAACTAGGTGGCGCAGAATAGTAAGTGCCCCGTAAGAAAATACTACTGTGCAAAAATAAGTGTGGGAAATATTGCATACTACACACTCCTCGAGAGATTTGCCTTGCACATTGAGAATTCACAGCTCCAAGGCGTTCTGCAGTGAGAGGGCCAGTTAAGTTTTGTTCAATTCAATGTTTCTCAAGTTTAGTTGTCATTGTAAATTTCCTGTCTGTTATCCTAACACACTGTGAACCTCTAGAAGATAGCTGGGGAAACACTGATATTGTCAAGGCAGGATGCCATTCAAGGCTTCTGACTTGGGAATGATATGATCAAACCTGGCTTTACCTACATCGTGAACATTTCTATACCTAACCCTGAATTGCACCCCCACATCTTCAAAATTAAAAAAAAATTTTTTTTGAAAAAGGAAAGTTGCTGCAATGAGAAGGATGATTGGAGGAAAACAATATAATCATTAGAATGTAGTGAGGTACTGATTTTGCACATGAGAGATAAGGGAAATGGAAAATGGACATGAAGTCCCCAGTTTATTACATAGGTGGATAGTGATGTTCTTAACATTATGATACAGTCACAGGTAATAGTATTTGGGGGGAAAATGGAATGAACTTTTTGTCACTTTGTCTGCTTGTTTTAACCCTGAGAAGAATATATGTCAGAGAAGATAATTAGGTTTTCATTTGTTTGATTCTTAGTGCTTTCTAATGCAAGTATCTCATCACAACACTGGCCAAACTATCTCCTGTAAGCTCTGCAAAGACAAAGAAAGTTATTTTATTTTTCTTATTATTCTAAACATCTAGCACAATATCTGTACCCATTTGTGGTATAAACACATAGTTTAAAACAATTGTATGGTTCTAAAAAAGAAGAAGAAGAAGAAGAAGAAAATGGGTGTACACCTATAGTCCTAGCTTCTTGGGAGGCTGAAGCAAAAGGATTTCTCAGGTTACAGTTAGCTATGATCACACCACTGCACTCCAGCCTGGGCAACAGAGGACACTGTCTCTAAAAATAAAATAAAATAAAATGACTTTAACTAAATCAAGGGGAATAAAGAGGGCAGACGGAGGAATCCCATCAGACTAGAGAAATAGCTCAACAGCAGACCTTTACAAGAAAAGGAAGGAGTAGGGTCCTAGAAACAATAATGACAATAATATACAGTGTTCAGGACATTGTGTTCAGTATAAATCATGGCTGTTTTCTGCCCTAGTGTGTCATTCCTCTCAAGGCTTGAGCTCAGAGAAGAGACAATCTAATTGGTGGAGGTGGTGGGGGCACCCAGTTTGACATTGTCTAGAAGGTGAGAGGGTAGAGGAAATGTTCCCATAGGAAAATCAAGGTACAATAACCACAACAAGGAGAAGGAATATTTGTATCACACCACAGAGACTCTGCCTTCTTCTCCAGAACATTAAAAGCCCAGAATTTTATAAAGACTCAGCCTCGGCAATAGCTGCATGAAATCAGTCCAAGGAGCAGAGGGGAACAAAATCGAATATCAGGCATTTTTTAAAGGACTGGCTTCCCAGTGTTGGCTTCTGTTTTACAGCTACAGTCAAGTTAAAAGTAATGATATGTTAAAAAACTGAATATTCATATTTAATCAAGATAATATCAGAAGGTTAAGTTGGTGTGAAAGCAGTCCCCAAACTCTCTTCAATGCTCTGTTTACAAACCATGCCAAGGGCAATGCCAGCTAGTGAGAAGACACAGCTGTTTACCTCTGAAATGAAATCCAACTGAGAGTGGGGAATGAGAGACAGGTAGCATTTTGGGGGTGTACCATCTGGACTAAATGAGGGGCTTGATTAAAAATTATTTTTCTTTTCCTATTGGCACTTGAAGTTATAAGAAATAATAAAAAAGTAAAAGCATATGTTTTTGATTCTGTCATAAGTTTTTCTGAAAATGGATGATACAAGTTGTTTTATTTAAAAACACAAAAACAATTTCAGAGATAAAAGGAGCTTTAGAACAAAGAAATCCAGGAAGGGTACTGTGTTACCAAAGGTCGCTGAGTCCATCACTGATGGAGTTGAATACAGTCCCCCTGATACCAGCAATTTTCTTCCTGTGAACACACATGCACTCTGCCTAAACGAAAAAAATGAAATGAAATGAAATAAATGGTTTATCAACGACCCGCTTTACTCCACAGTTATGGGCATTGAGAGAGAAGAAATGAATGTGAATTCAAAACTGGTTTCTGAAATTATGTTCCTTAATGCCAACCAAAGCAAGAGGGATGCCAATTTTAAATGCTGCCAAAGATCTTTTGGTGCCATCTAGGTAGTAGATATACTCCCCAATCTATGGGGCACCCTTGCAAAAGAGGGCAAAGTCAGATTAAGTGTCTCTGTATCAGTGTACTTTAATACCTTTCAGTGACCTTGGAAGGCTATGGAAAGGGAGAAAGGGAAGACAGAGAAAAAGAAAGCGCAATGCTCTTTTCTCTTGTTCACAACATCAAATTGGTAATTATAATGTTGGTATTTGTGACGTGCCAGTAGGAGACCCTGTACAGTTGAGACAAAAAGACAATATTGTTTATTGCTGTAGGAATTTACAGTCTTGCTTAGGCAGAAAGTAACCATGAAAAGATTTTTTTTTTTTTAAAGCATATGATATTGGTTAAAACTTGGCTTTCTTAACTTCCTTGGCATTTGAGTCTTTTTTGTGGGATGAAGGGAGATGACAGAAATAGGATAATTGGAACCTTTTGTAGTTGTGCACAGTGGGGATTTAAAAATGAAATAACTAGTGTTGCAAGACACAATGAGCACAAAGAGGTCATTTGTGGAAGGAGTGAGTGTGTGGTGGAGGAGGGGCTACCTAACCTAATTATCCATATCCAAACCAAGTGTGTCTTTTGGCCACTCCCTTCATTTTTGGAATATTCTATCCCTTTCACTGCCACTGTCAAAGCAGCCGGTGTCCGTTTTTGCCCCCACCTTCTCCTTTTGCTCAGTTCACCCACAGCTAGGACCAACATCCTGCACCCCCGAAACACTCACTATAGCAGCCCAGCTTACGACTACCTCTTTGACAGAATTTCCTTGTAATCAAACTTGCAGCCAACATCCATTGAACATTTTGTTATATTCCAGGCATGGTGGTAAGTGCTTTACAAATATTCTCTCATTAAGCTTTCCAGCATCAAATGAGTTATCCTCATTTTAGAGATGAGAAAACTCAAGTTCAGAGAGGTTGGTTAACTTACCCAGAGGCCCCCAACAAGTAAATGGGAAGGTGTGGAATCAAATGCAAGCTGATTAGCGCTAGCACAGTGATCTCACCCACAGTGTCAAACATCACACTCCCAACTTCATCCTTGAAATGTGTAATCTCATCTCCAATTCCTTGGGCCTTTGCCTAAGTGACCAACTTGCCTCTTCTAAGATGTCATTCTAAGGTTCTTGAAGATTATAACGGCTTTGCAGCTTTTTCAGGCAAGCTATAGCTGCATTTTAATAGAGGCAGCCCAGAAACAGAAACCTAGGCTTATACATCAATTCAAATATTGAGATTTTTGAGGCATATGGAGAAGTGAAAGAGGACATTGACTTGAAGGTCAGTGGGCCTGGGGTTTTTCCAAGCATGTCAATTCAGCTTTCAAGAGGCACTAACCTTAGTCTGAAGAGAAACCTCCATCATTTTTCAGGAGATCCCAGGCCCTAAAAACTATTATAAAAGAAATGCTAGATTTAATGGCTCATGCCTGTAATCTCAGCTACTCAGGAGGTTGAGGAAGGAGGATTCCTTGAGCCTAGGAGTTTGAGGCTGCAGTAAGCTCTGATAATGCACTGCATTCCAGCCTGAGTGACAAAGCGAGATCCACGTGTTTGTATGAAAATCTGCTTGACCTTGATCAACACAATGCTCTCCTTTGTTTTTTGAATTCTGCAGCTCGTATTCTTTAGTTGTTGCTTAGTTTCTGCTCTCATATTTCTGTAGCATGTTGTTTGTGTACCTTCATCTTCCCACTTGGACTGTGGGTAGGCTTTCTTTCCTAATCCTTTCTTTATCAATGATACCTGGCATTATACAGGTGCAAGGAATACTCAGCAAAGAGCCATTCTCATAAACCAAATTAAATAGGCCTTATTAGAGCTATCCAATTTTTGTTTCTCTGCTGTTTCAGTTCTTCTTGTTTACCTGGTATAGTGCAAAACAGATAGCCAGAGGTTAATTTGTCCTTTAATTGGGGACCTTAACCACTGGACAAAAAGGTCAAGAATTTACTGCAGTGCACAACCAAATAAAGGAAATGCAACAATTAATTATCTGCAAAACACAAAGCAACTCTTGATTAAAAAGTCAAGACCCTACCATTATTCTCCAATTTCCACAATGCAAGGCAAACAGACACAGATGCATTATGGTAGCATTAAAGAAGTGGTTTGTGGGATGGACTGGGTTACAGAGATTGCTCCTATGCTAAAAGCCTGATCCACTAGCAAAAAATTGTTGGTCTAAATATCTGGTTGCCTTCATACTCAGGATTTAGCCTTTACATGACCATTTGTTTCTTCCTCAAAATTACAAGAACGCTTTATTGCCTTCTATTTGTAAAGACACGTCCTTCTTCAGTAAAAAGAAGACAACAAGAATAAAGCATATGTGATGCTGATATTTTATAAATTGACCAATTTTTCCATTATAGATTTACAGATCTAAAAGAACTTAGTCTCCCCATAAAACCTGTGTACCATGTGATTTTCAGGGTAATTATTAAACAGCAGGTGACATTCATATTGAAAGCAAGGTAATTGGCAGTTGGAATGTCTACAGGAGGACAATTTTAGGTGTTTGTTTTATTTTAAAAGAAATAGCTCTGGTCTGTAGTTAACTTTGCCAGCAATGGGAAGCTGGGGTAGGATCCAAGCCAGCAAGCAGAGAGAATGCCTCTGTCTCAAGGGAAAATGCAGTTGGATAACAATCCCTATATGATGAAAGATAATACCGTTGATTCAGAGCTACCCAGCCCCATGTTCTGGGAGGCTATATTTGTGTGTCCTCACCTGATCATGTGTGGAGGAAATATTTTGCCTCAGCCTGGAATACTTGTCAGGTTTTTTTTAAAGATAGAAAATAACATTATAATGAAAAATGTGTTGCTTTGGGGTTATTTTTTTAATAGAAAAAGACGACTATATTCTAGGTGAAGAATTAGCTGCATGCCTTTGTAAAGAGTATTAGCAATCCAGCTGTATATATTTGCATAAAACATAAGTTTAGAAAACCTATGATAGCTATTTATTTTTGTTGTTGTCGTTGTTATTGTTTTAATGCCCTGGCTTCTGAGGATAGAGGCAAAGGGGTGTGAGTTAGAATATGGCCTCCATAAGAATGAATGTTTATCCCTTAGAGATTTTCCATTTTCAGCAAAAAACTAGACTGAAGCTGGAAATATTAAATATTACACATGACTTCTTGAAGACAGTTGGATGCCTTAAGCAAAAAACATCAAACATTTCAAGATGGGTGATTAGTTAGATACCCAACAGGAAATGAAGAAAAGAATAAACCCTAAAATCAGTGTTTTTGTATATATTTTCTAAATATCATATTAAGATACTTATTGGTAAGATATATAAGTATCTCCAGACCGCAGTGTTTTTTCTGGAGGTGGAAGTCTGTGACCAGTGACAAAGTCTACCACTGAAAAAATAACTCTACTTCTTCTATTGGATTTCAAAATGGGCTCACTAAACTCTAAGAAATGAGTTTCTTATCTTCCCACACCCCTTTCTCATCAAATCTTGATTAACTGAAAATTTTTACCTCCTGAAGCCTATTAAAATTCAATAATATAAACAAGCATTCTTATAACTTACATAACTGAAGGGCCATTAATAGGATACTATAAATTATTTTAATACAATAAAGGTAATTTATGCCTGTGTATATTTATGGGCACACACAGCAAACACACATCATATACACCATACACACACAACAAACATATATCCTATATCACACACACAACAAATATGCATCACACACACACACACACGCATGCACACACACACACACATACAGCCTGTAATCAATTTTTATTGTTGATTTTTCTACATTTTCTTTCAGTGTGCATAACACTTTATTTTCCATGAAATCTCTAAATATTTTATACTAAAATCAATCCTTTTTTATTTTGTTTGATTTTAGATTTAGAGAGTCCATGTGGAGGTTTATTACGTAGGTATATGGGTATATGAGCAGGGGACGAAAAAAATATATTTTTTGGAGGGCGAGCCCCTTGTAGTACAGGCTTCCTCTGCTAGGTAAGTGTCCTAGGAACCCATTGGCATCAGTGTACCAACTAGTGTTATTGTAAAAGGCTGCGTTCAGTTTCAGTGAATTTTTTCTGGAAATTCTTTCAATATGTTTGCCCATTTCGTGATGGATGATTTACACGAACAACCTGTCCACGTCGTGCTGAGTGTTCAACAGATTTTGATCAGAAACAGCAGGACCTCCATGCTCCACCCTCCCTATTCGCCTGATCTCCCCATCAGGTGATTCTGTTTAAAGGAAGCATTCTGAGCGACTTTTATCATTTCCCTAGATGCAAAAAGTCCTCAAAGGGAAATGTTTGGCCTCTGTGAGTGTGAAACAAAAACAGCAGAAGTACTAAAAAGCCTTCAAAACTGACAAGTTCAACACTGTTTTGAGCAGTGGCAAAAGTGTCTCTATAGGTGTGTTGAATCAAATGGAGAGTACTTTGAAAGTGACTAAGGTTTAAATATGTAATAATAAATACACAGTTTTTAATAAATAAATTCTGGTGTTTTGGAAGTCCCACCTTTATTGTGTAATGCTGATGTTTGGACTTCTAGGGAATGCATCATTCAAATAGTGAGCATAGTACCCAATAGATAGTTTTCAACCCTCAGCCCTCTTCTACTCTCCCCTCTTTTGAAGTCCCTAGTGTCTGTTGTTTTCATCTTTACATCCATGTGTGCCCATGTTTAGCTCCCATTTATAAGTGAGAACATGTAGTATATAATTTTTTGAAAAATAAATGCTATTTGGATAAGAGGTTAGTCTACAGGAAAAACCATTTTACTCCACAAATACTGCCTACTTTGAAAGCTCTACATTTAGAAATAAGAGGTTTTGTTGTGTTCATTTACACACACACACACACACACACACACACACACATACACACACACCCCAAAAGAAATCTACTCTCATACTGGTAACCTAGAACTGTTCAGTTGAATTGACCTTTCTAGCAGGAAGTTGTGAGCCTGTGGACTACTAAACTTCAAGAGCTCTCCTACAGGGGCCAGGTTCAGGAGAGACCACAGTGAAGAAGGAAGTAGCTACTTGCTGCTTTACTTCCTTTAAACAGATCGTGCAGTGGTGAGCTGAGCCTGCAGATTCTCTGTGGAGCAGCCTTTTTCTTCCTATGAGAGAAATGCTGTGCAGCAAACTAACCTATGGGCAAAGGGGAAATTTATTGGGATTGAAAGAGAAAAAAATAAAATGAGTCATCTAAACATTCTGCAACTATGAAGGAATAATCACAGCAAATGCTGCAAAGCTCCACAGTTTTAAATAATTCAAATAAAGATAAGATGGGTTAAGAGATGATAACTAAAGCAGGTCAAAATGAACAGGAAGTGCTTTACCACTTGCTCAACTTAGGATTTGCAGATTCGAGTATGACATCATATGTACTTGTCTAAATCTTAACCACCAATTTCTAGTTACTCTGAATTTCAAATGGTACTTTTGGGTCATTTTTATGGAGTGGTTTCAGATGCATTGTCAATGAAAACCAAGTTTCTGCCTCTGATTTTTTAGATTTAGTGGATGTCATTTACCTATGTAATTGAACAAAACTATAACTGAACATTTTAAAACATAGCATAAGAGAACATTTTAGAAAGACTTTCTCATAATATAATGCCTTGTTTTTTGTGTGTATTCTCTACCATTATTTATCTTCCTGTCTTCCAACTTCATCTATTTGGTTCTGCTTTATCATTCTATTTCTCATCTTTATTTCAGTGCCAGTTTTTTTTTTCCAGGAAGTGATCTAGAAACCAACTTTCTATTTCCTCCCACTCATTTGGTAGCTCCACTACAATCTAGATTTGCCCCTCACTGCTCAGTGAAAACCACACTAAAAAGGTCAAGGGTCTCTCTTACCTATACCTTCTCAGTACATTCTTGATGTTAAAATTATTATTAAACTATAAACACACCAAGTCCAGAATAAGAATGTGATAGACAGTATTTTAAAGATGTTTCCTCAAGATTCAGATTATATACTTACATAATACCTGGCAATACTCATTGTATTCAATAAATAGTTTACATATATGCACATAAGAATCTTAGCCATTATATATATATATATATATATATATATATATATATATATATATATGCGCATATATGTGTTTTGCTTAATTCTAGGTACTAGCTTATGTTATTTCACAGCAACTCTATACTCCGTATACTAATTGCTCTATTCTACATACAAGAAACAGGCAGAGAGAGGTCAAGTGGCTTGCTGGAGGTCTTCTAGTAGACAGCCAAAAAGGATTCAAACATAAGTCTATCTGGATCCAAGATTACAAGGTCCTTAGTTTTCAGCCTATCTCTTAAGCTGAGTCTTTTCTGGACATTCCCAGGCCCTACATCCATCTCTGCCTAAGGCACCTTCCTTGACCTCACCTCTCTGGGACATCTGGGCTTTGCATCACCCTGATCGTTTTCTCCCTTTGTCTCTATCGCTTTTTAGTATTTCCTAAATTAACTTCCATCTATCATATGAAAAGAAACTTCAAGACTATGTTTTCAACACTATGTTACTCTCTTCTCCAAAAGTTAAATTTATTTTTAGACCTTCAGATAGCACTCTTTCCATGCCTTTCTGCTCTACATCTCCAGTTCTGACTTTTTCCTGAGTTCCAGGCACAAGTATAACAGTGACGTTGACCATGCTTCTTTGTCAATCTTCTGGACACAGCATTCAACATGTCTAAGTCAGCATTGCACATTGAACAAAGGGAGAAAACCCTCTCTCACCATCCTGTTTTCCTCAGTCATATTATCCATCTCCTTGAGGACCAAATGCAGAAATCTGCTGGCACCTTTTAGCCTTCCTTTTAGCTAAGAGTGTAGGCTCAGGAGCTAGACCCTTTGGGTTTAAATCCCAGCTCTGTTAATTATTTGCTCTGACTTGGGGCCAATTGCTTAACTTCTTCAAACCCTGCATTTTCCTCTGTAAAATTGGAGTAATAATTACAATAATAACAATAATGACTTCACAGGGATGGTGGACAGTTTAAATAAATACTATAAGCATTGAGACCAGTACCGAGTATTTGCTTAATAAATTTTAGCTATCATTTTTCATTTAATTGCTAGATCTTTATAATCTTCCTGAAATCTATGGTTATGCTTCTTTTACTTAATTTTCTGCCTTCTGCCACTCTTAGTACCTAGATTAATGCAGACTGTCTCTGGATCTTATTCTCTATGATTCAGCCTGAATGTAGCTACCAAATTAATCTTTCTAAAGTACTATTTTAATTATAATTCAAAAATCCCTTAGTGGTTTCCTGTGACTTTCAAGATACAGTGGAAACCTTAATTAATCTTGGCATTCAAACTTGTCATGAACTGGCTCCTAGCTTTTATTTATAATAGTTTCTACCTCTCCTAACCCCTGGTGGTAGACAGGCTGGATTTCCAAGTTTTTTCTGATATATTCTGTTTGACCTTCCTCTTAACCTTTGTAATAACTAACAATTATGCCTAGTATGTACCAGGCAAAGCAATATGTTGACATTTTTAAGAGTGCCATGTTATTTATCCTCACAACAACTCTACAAGGTAGTGACTATGCTATCCTTATTTTACAGATAAGAAAACTGAGGCCTGGAAAGGTTTAGTGATAGGCCAAAGAACACACAGTCAGGAAGTGAGAGACTCAGGATTTGAATACAAGATGGCTCCTAAGCTCATGATTTTAACCATTTAATTTGATGTCTTCTCTATGCTACAATCCCTTTCCTACAGTATCCTTTCCCCTGCACTCATCTCTTTGATTCCCACCTATTACTAAAGCCTTCCTTAGGTCTATCCCTTCAACAAAGTTTTTCCAGACTCTTTCAAACTCTAGTAAACTCTTCTGTCCAATATAAGCTTCTTAAACTAGGAATGGCATTATGTATTTCTCACAAAGTCCAGCAATGCCTTGAGTATAGTACTTAATAAACCCTGATCTAATCACTTGTTGGTAGCAGATTTCTCTTCTAATAAACTTGACAGCGATTCCTTGTACTTAAGGCAACTAATCTCCAATTTCTCTTTATTATTGGTTCCAGTTAGGATTGTCCTAGCTAGGATTTTTTAAATTGACAACACATTTCTGAACCTTAGCAGAAAATAAATGTTGAGCCAGGCTCAGTGGCTCAGCCTATAAACCCGCGCCTTTGGAGGCTGAGGTGAGTGAATTGCCTGAGCCCGCGGGTTCGAGACCCACCTGGGCAGCAAGACCTCATCTCTACAATAAATCAAAAAATTAGCCAGGCGTGCTAACGCGCACCTATAGTTCCAGCTACTTGGAAGGCTGAGGCGAAAGGGTTGCCGGAGCCCAGCAGGTCGAGGCTGCGGTGGCCAGGAGTGGCCACTGCACTCCAGTCTGGGCAACAGAGTGAGACTCCAACTCAAAAAAAAAGAAAAGAAAAGAAAAGAAATGTTAGAATGATGTGGGGTACCTCACAGAATGGTGGGAAAGCACGTGATCTAGAAACAAGGAAGGTAAAACCCATGGAGGTCCCCAAAATGCCATTCTGTGGAACACTCCAAGCCATGCTGTGGGATTTTCCCCTTTGCAGTCCACATAAGCTCTATCTGATATTCCCACATGCTGCAGGGTGATGCCTCCTTTTGCCATTATTTCTGGAAGCTGCTGATCAGTAACTGAAGAAATGGAGAAATGAGTCATTCTTGTATAGCAGAAGTTGAGGAGTGGGCGGGACTCCAAGATAAAGAACAGTGGCACCTAAAGAGGAATAGAGGACAAAATACATGCAAATATTACACAGAGAGGAAGTCACTTAAGTGTTTCTCAAGATTAAATGCGTTGTGATAAGACAGTATGCTTATGTTCTAAAACCGTGAGTCGGAGATTTGAGGTACCATTGGTGGAGGGAGGGGTCCACAGATGATCTTCAGAAGGTTGTGACCCCTACCCATGCATGCATTTCTGAGTGCTTACATTTTCTTGATTAGTGGTTCTAATCTTTTATTAGAGCTTTCATTAGATTCTAAAGCAAGTCCATGATCTAAAAAGGTAAAATATTATCTTTAATCACTAATATGTAAACATAATCTGATCCCAGGAATTCAGGTGACCTAGAGGCAGACTCTCATAATATCATAAAGGGAAAAAAAAAATCTGAAAACTCTACATGTACTATAATCTACCTACTCATCTAGAAGATGTTGAAGAATTACTTAGTCAGAGCTAAGACATATGGTGAGATTTCTAAATATCCAATGATCATGAATCAAAAAGACTTCTGCTCTGTGGAATCCTTGGTTTGCCTAATTAAGCCAACCACATAACAAGGATATAGTCGACCTCTCCAGTTGTTATTTTTATAGTCTTGTGCCATTTTCCTGATAGTTTTTTCTCCTCAGACTTCATGCTTAGATAAGGAATAATCAAAATAACCTTTTTTCCTTATCTGGCCCAAGTCACTGCAAGACAAGGTAGAGATAGGTAAATGACTCAAAGCAGGAATATATTTGTGTTTTTTCAGCTAAATCCAAGTATTATTGGGAAAAAGGAAACAGTTTAGTCCTGTGACCCTTAAATGTTTCTCTTCTCATTCATCTAATTTAAAAAAAAACTGAACATACTCCCATATTCTATATTTATAAATTGTATAGTTCTTATCAGTAGCTAATATTTCAATGTATATTTGAGACGAGATTTATTGGTTCATTGTTAGTAGTACAATAAATATAAGTCCCTCATTTATTCTTTGTGAAATTAAAACTTAATAAATATAAATTGAAAACCTTCTGAGTGCAAGGCTTTATTCTAATCACTGAGGACACTGGATGAAGAAAAATTCCCATGCTCATGTAGCACAGAGCCTGGTGGAGAAAGACAGACCATAAGCAAAATGAAAAAGTAAATGGTATAGTCAGGTTACATGCTAGTAAGTGCTATGGAGAAAAATAAAACAGGAGAGAGCATCCAGGTGGGTTCAAGGGGAGAGTAGTATTTTTAAACAACTATAGAGAAAGTGTGTGAAGACCTAAAGATGAGGGAATTAACAATGTGACTCCCTGTAACCATTTGGCATACAAATTCAAATTTACTATTACTTATGTGTATTACACTAAGTAATAGTAAAGCATCATTTCTTTATTTAGACAAACAATATAAATAGAATTTTAACATTTTTCCCCCTGTGCCCTAAGTGGTCATCAGAAGACCACTAATTTAGTCTTTGCCTGCACAAACAACTGCTTTACACAGAATTCTCAGACATCAGTTGTTTTATTACAGTTTACCTTTGAGATTCAGCCAGACTTACAAAGTTTGGGAGGCTGTTTTAGTGACAGACATGGAGCCTTTATAGTAAATTAGTTTCTTGATTCGATATTGATTTGTTTCCAAGGATGATTTTGCATCCATCATATGGTTTACTTAGCTGTGAGCAATTCTCTTTAACGCTCAAAGTCATTTTGTGTTTTCGTCTTGCTTTTAAGCAGGTGATGAGGGAGAATATATGCACAAAAGCAGTATCTGAACAGCTGGTAGGTAGTTACTCACAGGAAGCGGTAACTTGGTTTTCCTTTCCTTTCTGTTGAATTACGTTAATGTAGCGTGAGCATTTATTTCCCTTTTCTACTGAGAAGAAAGATTTGTGCTGCCTGGTGCAGCTTCAGAGGAAAATGGTTTAACAACTTGATTCTGTAAAGTTTTTTGTGACTCGAATTACAGCATCACGATGAGCTTTCGAGGAAAGGTTTTTAAACAGGAGCCCAGTGAATTTTGGAAGAAGAAACGAACAGTGAGGAGAGTAAATCATGAAGAAATCCACAGATTTAGCTCTGTAGGTATCCAAATGTCTATGTTTTGCTTTCCATCTTTTCTTCAATACTTTCTTTTAAAAACGATTAGCTCTAGAGTGGTATTCTAACAGAGGCTGCTGGACAAAGTCATATGGAACAGAAAATTCAATTTGGCTCATAAATATCATCTTACAACATTATTTTTGAAGTCACATTGTTTTCAAACTATGTGTAACTAGTTAAAATATTACTCAAATATTTGGACTTCACCTAAGTTTATCTTAATATTGTTGTCACAAATTATAAATTTCTGGGGCAGTTAATTCTCTTTATTGATGAAAAACCCACAATTGCCTAAGATCCCAGTTGATCCCTTGTATAAACTTGTATGATTTTTTTTAAGTGTTACTGCAGTATTTTATCATAATACTACTAATTATTTGTTTAAAATTCTTAGAACAATAAAAAATATGAAAGAAAAAGTAAATATTTAATTAATAGAGCCAAGGAAGACTAAACATTGAAATGTTTTAAAGGTTAAAAATATATATTTTTTTACTATTAAAAAAACCTTTCTGCCTTATTATTGTTTGCAAACAAACTGAGAGCTCTAGAAATGTGCTTATTATAGAACTCTATATTTCTGTCTTTAAGAACTCTGACCATTGAATATCATAACTGATTGCTAAAGCACTTCAGTGGCTCTTAAATAATGTGGAAGGCCCACTTTATATGATAAACGGCTGCAGCACCATTATTAGGTAGCTTATTTTAGAAGAATGTTCATTTTACAGGGTGGTTCAAGCTTTGCTTGCTTTTTTCAGGGTAAGGTTTCTCAACCTCAGCATTATTGTTATTTTGGATTTAAGAATTATTTATTGTGGGTTCTATCCTATGCATTGTAGGATGGTTAGCAAATTCCTGTCCTCTCTCCACTAGATGCTAGTGGCAACCCCTCTCAATTGTGATAACCAGAAACATCTCTAAAGATTGCCATATGTCCCCTGGGCAAGGAAAGAGATCACTTAATTGAGCACCATGGTTCTAGGGGTAAAGAATAGAAGGGTTTTGTTGATATAAATAACTTTAATCTAGAAACAGAAGTGGCTCTTTAAAAAATTGTATGTATGACTATTATGAAAATGAATAATCAAATTAATGAATAGTTAGTCTTTGATAGACTAAAGCCAGTACAAGTATACTGCCTCATAATGAATAGTGGTCCTCTTTATACTTACAATTATTTGGTGGTAATTTAACATGAATATAATTTATTAGTGGTCTGGCCCAGAGGGTTGGTGCTGTGTTGTTTTTGTTTGGTTTCTATCTCAGGAGTGTATGTCCATCATTGGCAAGCACACTCAGTCAAGCCGCTCAACTTTGTTCTGATGGGACATACCTGGGTCTTTCCACCCAGTATTTCATAACTGAAATAGGCAAAGTCTTGGACCTAACTTCTTCTTCCCTATTGGCCAAATATGGGAGCCCAGTTGAGTCCTTCTCACACTAAAAACCTCATCAGCCTGTTAAAGAATATAACTGTTTTTAAAACTTGTTTGGCTTGAAATTATTTTTACCTTTATACCTGTCCCCAAAACAATTTCCCTACTGGATTGCTCTCAATGAAATTTAGAGGTATTGTGGGTTATATCACCCTGAGATTTACTTCTGTGTCCACTAAAAAAGACAACACACAAGAGAAGAACATGTCTATCTTACACAGACCACACATAGAATATTGGCAAGAGGACAGTCCCTGGTGTCTCACCATATAATGAAGCTAATCACTCCATGAATTATCTTAATTGAATTTGAACATATTGCTACTGAGTACTATGGGAGAAGCAGCCAGTAAGGACATGGTGTTTTCTCACAGCATTCAGTAGCAATGCATTCAAATTTAATTAAGATTATTCATACAGTGATTAGCTTTCTTCGATGGAAGGCACTGGGGACTTTCCTGCTACAGTTGCCTGCTTTTGGTCTGCCTAAGATAGGCATATCTATTTTCACAGGTTGTCTCTTCTATTGAGTACAGGATTGTTCAATCCATCCTTAAGTATTATCCTGAGATGTGATTTTCATTTTGGAATCCAAGAAAGTGAAACGAGTAATTAGAGCACTAGGATTTGAAACAGATGTCTTGGGAGGGGAGTGGTCATTCGACCTGAGCCTCTTACCTACCATCTATACAACCTTGGGCAGGTTGCCTAAATCACTCTCAGGCTCAGTTCTCTCTTTTGTAAAATGTTCATAATAATGTCTATTCTGTCTTGAGTGTTTATTAGAATTAAGTTTAATATGCATTCTGAACATGGTTTGAACGCTATAAAAATTTTAAAGTGTTATGAAGTATTGTTAAAACCAAGTAAAATATTTTCATTTCCAAGGACAAGGGGAAAGAGACAGTGAGACTGTCTTTTCAGTGATTGTGACAATTGAAATCACTGAACTATAAGTAATACTTTCCTCCTGGGAGCCTTTTTTGGTAATAGAACCATTCAGTAAACAGTCTTCAGAATTGCATCAAGCTGAGAGTTCAAGGGTCCCAGATCTATGTGTTGATGGAGTTTCCTTAAGAAACATTACATTTCTTCTTCGCCAGTCCAGGTTGCGTTTATCTGAACCCCACCCAAACCAGATTGAACTTGCCACAATACATTCATCTAAACTTTCTAATATTTACACCAATGACTCTAGACTGGCTTTAAAGCCTAATTGATAGATAATAAGAAAGAAGCAATTCAAGTGAAAAAAATGTCCACAGATGAAAACGAGGCCTAAAGTTAGAGAAGAAAATAATTTCTTTTGAATTTTTGGGTATACTCATTTATTATAGTGAAAGAAGAAAAATGACAAATGTTGGAAATAATTATCATAGATTTCCTGTTTTTATAATGATCGTGTTGATTTTGAACCGAACAAGTCATTTCTTACACTAAGGCAAATTTAGAAAAGGTTTTATTTCATAGTAATCTACAATGCTTACCCAGAACTCTGTGACCTCCTAAGAATTATGCAACCCAAACTTTTACCCTCTTGACCCAGATTGGCAATCTTGTATATCCTGGTTTTTTTCCAAATGCTATTTGAAAATGTATATTTCATTCTGTTGGAATATTAATTGTTTTGTAACTTTCCCTTATTAATCTAATTTTCAAATGTATTGTCTAAGAAATACCTATTAAATTAAATTAAACATATTTTAATCCACTTGTAGACAACATATGATCGAAAAAGTGCAATTTTGTTATGAGACAAGTTCAAGAAAAATGAAATTTATTTGTTAGATCATCAAGTAGCACTCTTCCCTTAATTTTTTAAATGTGTATAGTCTGCAGTTGATGGTTTTCTTTTAAACTGCCTTTCTTTTTTCAATACTTCAGTATGATCTCTGGTGCAGAGGAAGTCAATAAAGAGATCATTTTTATGTTGCAAGTCTGAATTTAGAAAGATTAAAATTAAGATTAATTTGAATTATTATATCAATCATTTGTATAGTCATAAAAATATGCAAACTATTTAAATAAATGTGATTCATTGTGTTTAAGTTGTTACTGACTTGCAGATCATTAATCTGCAGGATTTCAAAGTATTTGGAAAACTTTAAATACTCACGAAAATTTATCCTCTTCTCTTTAAAGTACCTATTAGCACTTTAATAAGAAAATAAAAATGAAAACTAAAGATAGAGGATCTAATACAAATTATTTTAACATACCTCCTAGATACATCATTTTATATCGTGCTGTGCTATTGCCTTTCAAGTCAGTTTGTTATCCTTTCATCTTTTATGTTAATGTAAACAACCTCCCTCTCTGGTGATCTGTGCTTTGTTTTTTACTATTACTCTTTGTTTTATATAAACATTTACAGGGTGTTGCCATTGTGTAATGAGCCAGTTAGCTGAAAGAAAGCATAGGATGGGGTCCCAAGAAATCAGAATTTTGGTTCTACGAACAGTGAAGAGAGACTGAATCAGGATTGAAGCACAATGGAAAGCAGAGATGAACATTACAAATAGACAGTTAAAGAAAGTAAAGAAGGAGTAACCAGGGGATCTGAACTCAATCCAAGAAGTGGAGAAGAGTATATTGGAATTTGGTCTGCCCCAGAATCTAGGCAAATGCAGATCAGAGGATTCTGGGTGTGGGCTGCAAAAATAGGGAACAGCTAGCTCAGGTGCCTGGAAACTGCAAATAAACAGTTTACATAATGTGCTTGGTAAGGGTACTTGCGATTTAACCAGAGTGACCTTCCTCAAGGCTGACTAAGGGAAGGAGAAGAGTTCAACTAGAAGAATGGCAACTATGTGAATATGAACTGAACCATTTGTTAGAGAAGGGGAGTATCACCATGGACAGGATGGAAGTTCATGATCCTAATCACCCTTTGTTACCTGGATGATGGCAGTCCTACAAAATTTTTCTATTTTGAAGTGTCCCTTGATTGGTGACAATTTCCACTGTAGATGTTGACACGAATATTATTAGTCTTCATTATGTCTTTCCTAAATCTGCCTTTTCATTTTTTTTCTTCATCTTCTTTAACCTCCTATACATTTTGGGGGGGGCCTCTGTCCCTACCACTTTGTTTCCTGAGGTGCCCAGTGACCTCCCACCAGCCCAAGTCTCCTAATGTCCTTCATTGCAGAAATTCACAAAGAGATTAGAAATAGTACCCCAACTATAGCTCTATTCCAAAATCTTCCTTAACAGGGCATAAAAATAATTTCTGTTTTCTGTTTGTACAAAGCCATGCTCTATGCTGATAGAGTGGTCCATAGACTTCACACTGACCTGGGTTGAATTATCAATTCCTTCATCAGCTTTCTGGTCAAGTTGTTTAAGTTTTTGAAGTCCAAGCTTCCTCATTTATTAAGAAAAAAAAATTAATGATGATCTCTTCTAGGATTGATATGGGCATTCAATGAGAGAAGATAGTAAATATTTATTAAGGTCTTTGCTATGATTATATCATGTTAGAGAAAAGTAATAACCATTATTGGCATATATAGGATAAATTATTAAAATGGTAGTACTTATTGTTGCCATTATTACTAAATTATTTGGTGAGACTGTGCTATTTCTGTAAGCAAACATACATGAATTAGTATTACTATACAAATATAGCAAATGTGACTCAACATGAAAATGGCAGAAGGAAGGTGCTCCAGGACTAGCAATGGCTTAGAGATGTGTGGTCTGTCATATATTATAGGGGTTTGCCAAAACCTCCAATAGAACTAGGCACCTCCCACTGAGAACAAAATTACAGTATGTGACTGTCAGCACTGAAAGCAAATGTGGTCATAAACTCGTTTTTTGGCTTCCAGATGCTCTGGTCTCATAGGAAGTGATGAGTTGAATGAGCTAGAAAAATTAGAGATCAGGCTGCTTAACATGTATCCCTTGGAAAACCAAGAAAGCTCTTAAGTCTCCCATTCCCAGGATGCATAATGCCTGAT
This sequence comes from Carlito syrichta, assembly GCF_000164805.1. Classification (NCBI taxonomy): domain Eukaryota; kingdom Metazoa; phylum Chordata; class Mammalia; order Primates; family Tarsiidae; genus Carlito; species Carlito syrichta. Next base: position 205,587 of record NW_007249022.1, read on the forward strand.
GTACTTTTCACAGAATGAGATGATATTGGGATGCAATGGTAATTCAGGGGTTTACTAAACCTATTTCTCACACCTCAAAAATAGCAGTAATTGGCTATGAGAGGTCTTCCTTTGAGGTCATTCAAGTCCAAATAATCATTAATTGAGAAAATAATGGTCTCTTATTCTAGGCACTTTTTCTTGTATTAAATCTGATTAGATTTCTTTAGTTGCAAGCACTAGAAACCTACTCTGGCAAACACCACAGACCAGAGAAGGTGACAGAAGAAAGGATGAAGAAACAGGCTTAGAAAAACCAAGAATGGACTTAGAGAAGCTTGAGACAGTAAGGATCTGGGGTGGTCTTGGTGGTTGGAACTAATGGACAGTCTTGTGGGAGTGAAGTTCCAAAACTAAAAAAGTCCAATCCTTTTTCAATGTTTGCATCTTTCCATTCAAGACACAGAGTTCTGTAGGGAAGGGTTGGATGGACCTCAGCTGGGATCACACACCTTTGATGCCAGAAAAACAGGGCTGTTGTAATAATTAGACCCACAAACACTGTTCGTAATGGGGGTGCTCCTTATGGGGGTGCTCCTTATGGGGAGAGAAGTAAGACCTCAAAAGGAAATTAAAATGCTAGTACTAAAAGAAAGTAGGATGGGTATTGTATAGGCCAAAAAGCAGCAAATATCCACTATTCATATTCAATTTCAAACAGCCACAGTTAAGAAGATAAATAGAAGAATGAGTTGACTCATTGAAAGGAATATTTGTTGAGAAGATAGGATGCATGTTATTGACAGAACTATTGACATTTGTGTGTATTTTTCATGTACACACACACACACACACACACACACACACACACACACACACACACATTGACCTGTGAATGATAGTTCGTTTGACAGTTAAACTGTTAAAATAGTATCAGAAGTTAAGCCAGTAGCAGCTCCCATCACAGACTTCATATAAATTAATCTAAAATTCCTCACAGTTTGCTCTAAGGCATTAATTTCACTGGTGTCAGGGAGCCTTGTAATTGGGTTGTGATGTATTTTTAATGGTATTTATTATCATTCAAGTGTTTCTAGAAAACTAAATGAGGCATGTAATTTAGTTTGATTTAGATCTTCTTGTATAGTTTATACTTTTTTATAAATACCAGTATTATACAGAGAAGTTGCCATTTTTAATTTTTTATTTTCATTTGCCATATAAAATATATGAATTTTGGCATACTCATAAGAGATATATATGATCAGATTTCTTTGAAAAGAAAATAAGGCTGCAAAGGTCTGAGTTCAATTTGAAAGTATATTTTACATCATAAGTTCTATAGAGCTCATCTGTATCCTTGTTTTTCCTAATGAAATTAAGGCTTAATAAGATAGAAAATTTGAATTTTTCTCTATATAACGTTAGTATTGAATATAATGAACTAAGCATCCTGTATATCTGCAAAGAGCTTTATTCTTTATCTACTTTAACCTACTTGACTTCATTGAGATGTACCAAGACATTCAGAGTTAATACTGGATGATTTCTTCTGAGACCTATGTCCGTCTTTGTTACTAAGGGAACCATTTCCAAATTCAGCTTAATCTGAGTTTTCCCAGCTGCACAGTTCTTAACTTTGATTTAGCTAGTGTTTTTCCATTCTCATGAAACTGTGCAGTTCAAGACAGAAAGAAGGTTAAAGGGTCAGTATAAAATGGCTTATTCCTTACTTAATCATTTCCTTTTTGGTAAGAAAAACTAGTCCTGTTTTCTGAAGCTCAAACAATTTGAGAGGTTTTCCAGTGGAACTCCCTCTGATGAAAGGCTGAATTAAATCTATCACACGACCTGGGCTGACAGCTGCAGCAGTGAATCCAGCTGCATGGACTTTCTGCAATCTCATTTGTTTTAAACACAAATAGTGTGGAGGCTGGTCCCATTCCAACTACATTAAAGTCAAAGGGTCCTGGATGAAGTTAAGTTTCTGAAGAATCTATGTGTCCTTTAGATCTTCTATTTCTTCTCAAAAAAGTTAATCAGTCATCTTGATAATACTGAGATTAATTAACAGCTGTATTGTTTCTAATTTGTTTTGGAGATTTCAAGATTGGAATTCTTTTCAGGGTCTCTTAAAAGACCCAGTGGATCATTTCTGTGAGCTATTTTCTTATTGGTATGCCAGAAAGTGAAGATAATTTTTAAATAATTAGCATCTGGTACCCTAATACAGCCTACTCTATTGGTCCCAAACTATATGTTTGAGTATTTTGTATCATTAACCAGGATGAATAGTTTTGCTTACTGAAGAAACCATTCAGACACAGGAATAATTCTGTTTTGAATACTGAAAGTAGAATAAAAGTTCAGACATCGAGAAACAACAGGGGTGATTGAGAAAGAATGAGAGTCTCAAATAGCATCATAGAATTTACTGCTTATCATGGAAAGAACAAAATTTCTCAAAGAAAAGGGGGAAAATTCTTTTCATGGTGTTTCTTGAAAAGACCAGATTTTCTGAAAAATAGAACCAAGAATAACTAGTTCAGATAGACCCAACTAGAGCAACCTCAATGGTAAGTAACCAGGGATTGGCTCCCTAATTACATGGAAAATTTACCAAATGCATGGCCTCCAGACATGAGAGATTTTTCCGTGGGGATTCTTTTCTCTTCCTCATTCCTTCAATCCCTTTCGTGATTAGCTTCTCCAGTACCCACAAGTTCACCTTGTAACAGTGTCGGTGAGAGCCACAGAAAAATATGCTAAGTAGCTACAACATTGATTGTTCTTTAGATATTTCTATTTGCAAGGCTAATGAGTTTAATATTAAACCAATCCTAAATTTAATCCTTCTCTTTTGATCTGCAAGTGTGAATACATGAAAATATTTTCTAGGCCATTTCTCAAGTAAAATAAAAGGTAGAATTTCAAAGTCACTTTCATTTGCTGATATGCATAATTAGGTAGATTGCCTTCCTTTTTCCTACAGGGGATAGAATAGCCTGATTTGATTCAGGAGATACTGGAGGGAGAGACTGTCCTTTTTAAAAAATTTTAGCCTTTCCTTATATTATTACCTTTTTGCCTCTATTAAAATCATTAATTATCAGGGTTTATTTTTTCAAAAGGGAATTTAGATAATAAGTATAAAAGCATGTAATATAATTCCTGTCACATGAAGAAGTATAGCTGTTTGGCTGATCTTATTGACTTGGTTTTGGTATATGTTTTTGGGTAAAAGATGTTGGGTAATTTTCAATCATTTTCAAATAAAAACAAATCGATATATGTCTGGTATTTGGTAGTTCACTTACCACTTTCACATACTTCATCACCATGATCTTTATAACAACACTGCCCTTTTACCATTTATTCTAATACCAGCTAAGTCCAAGTTACATAGCTGGTATATAACAGACCCTGATCTTCCGACTAGGGATTCCAGTTTCTAATCCTTTGCAACAATGACCAATGCACATGGGTGTTCAAATAACTTACCAAATGTTTATTGGTCCCTACAGAGCTAAAAAAAAAAAAAAAAAAAAGCTTAGTTATTAAATTGCTAATTGTGCTTCCAGTTTTTTTGCTGACATTCTAGAACCACATACATAATCTGTAATTATATTCCTTGGTCTCCTTTCCCCGGGGTTTTGTGTATCTTTGGTTAATTACTTGAAGCTGTTAATGGTTGAACCTCTATGTGAAATCTCACTGTGGTTTTTCTAGGCTCTCTCTCTGGTGGATTTTCAAGTGATAAACAATTTTAAAATCAAATAACTCCCCAGTGTTTCCATGAAGGCATGATCATTTTGAGAAACCAAGTTTATTTTCTCACCATGATGAAAGCAATATATGTTTATTATAGAAAATTAGGAGAACACAGAAGAGTCGAAATAGCAAAATCCTAAATATCGTATTCCCACCCGTATATATATTTTGATATTATTTGGATCTATATTTATAGTGCTTTTTAAAATTTCTTAAATCTTGTGGGATTATTCTGTTGTATACTGTTTATTCCCACTGTTATTGAACTATATTATTATATTGCTACAAATTTCAAAAACTCAGGTTTAATGAACATGTATTATTTCTTAGGATAAATGTGCCATAATTTTTTAATTGCTCCTTACCCATGATGATTTATTGTTTCCCATTTTTAGCTGGCCTTGCCCTTCTGGCCCTAGAGATCTAGGTATTCTGGCTTCAAACTCTAATATCATAATATGTGTTCATCTAGAACCATTGTCAAGATGATTTTGACCTCTTTCCTTCTGAGGTAGTGCCCTTTCTTTGTCTTTCCTTTTGTAGCAATGTTTGCCATCTTGATCATGGACCCCAGCCTCTTCATGTTTTCCAAAAAAGAAAAGCCAATTATTTGCAAAACATTGTGAGTTAACTAACTTTACTGAGAAGAATTGAAGACTTTGGCAAATATATGTCATATACTGTGCCATTGTTTATGGCGTGTACTATATAGTTATTTATTGATTTATTCCAACCCTTATCCTAGTTTCAGTGTTCCCCCTAAAGTCCATTACAGCATTAATCTTCTCCCCACTACACACAGTTTTCTGAAAAATATAAACCACTTTTTTGGAACAGCAGCTCTGGGGTCGTCACTTAATGGATGTGACTGCCACGGACCTGCCTGTCTTTCTTAGCCCTTGGACTATGGTGAATATGTTTTCTCCAACTTGTTACAAAGGTAATGTTGCAAAGACATTGTGCCTGTTTCCTTAAGATAGAATCCCAGAAAAGGAATTCTTGGATCTGGATGAAAGAATATACACTTATTTATTCAACAAATATTTATTGAGTGCCTACAATTTGCTCCTTGTAGGCATTAAATTTAGGCTTCAGATGCTTAAACCCCTGGCTAATGAAAATTTAAAACTCACAGGTTCTATCTGTTCTTAGGTAATGAGTGCTATAGGTGTGATGCTCTTCTAAGGGCTTTAAAAATACTGTCTCATTTAATCCTATGAGTTAGCACCTAGTAAGCCATTTTACAGATGGAGAAATTAAGGCGTGGAGATTTTAATTACCATGGCCAAAGCTTCATAGCCCATAAATGGCAATGCCAGGACTGGAATCCTGAGAATTCTGGCTCCAGAGTGTGTGCCACACTCCCTGTTGCATCTTAACATAGAAAACCTGTCTTTACACTCTCCTTTACACTTTGGACTTTTCCAAAATAAGACGAGGTAGTCTAGGTTGTGCTTTGGTTATACTGTACTTGTATTCTGGAAAAATATCAAGGTTAGTAATTTAGTCATATAATTTTTCAGTGTTACATATTTCAAATGCATATTTTCTTCAGTGTCATTTCTTCACCCATGTGAATTATGATGATGAAAATAATTCAGATCTTTGCAATGGAATACTTTTTTCTTAATTAGAAACTTTAGTTAAAACTTGGACAATCTGCTTGTTTCAAACCAACTGAGGGGCTCTGGGTAGCCCGAACTATTACAAAGATGGCAGTTTCACCACCCTGGGACTTAGATTTCATGGTGGCTCATCAGGAGAAGTTGTAGAACCAGTAACGTGGAAGCAAGCATTTATTTTGGTAACAGGAGCTCATTATTCTGCTATGCAGTTGATTTAGAGGAGAGCTATGGATTTGGGGAACTAGATCAAACAAATCTCTTAATACCATAGAAGAAGAATAGGGCCTCTTACTGTTGTGGTACAACACCAACCCTGACGCATAATAACAGGTACCGGTGGCTGCCTTTTCCCAGCAGAGTGACTTTAGAATAGCTAATGAAATTCATTACTCACTTGAGAGAAAGAAAGTAAGAGTAAAAAGTGCTATAAAAATCCAATCCAATTCTGGGTAATCTTGGCACATACTTTATCCTTGTTGGTGCACTTCCAAAAGAAATAGGCACATTAAATTCAGGAGGGACAACCCAACCCTTGTTAAAGCTGTAAATCAATGCTGCTCAGTTCCCAGTTTCACTCAATGTCTCTGCAAGGAGCGGGAGTAAGAAATTAACTGACCCTGCCATCCTTGTATGCATCTGTCTCCTTATGCCAGGCAGGCGGCTCCCTTGTTCTGGAGGGAACTACTGGTTGTGTAGCCTGAATTCTCATCTTTGCAGATGCATAAAACATCTGTGGCACACTTGGCCAAATTCCAGGCTCTAGGTGCTGTGAAACACTTTATTACTATTTATTTTTATAGTTTATAGTCACAAAATTATGAGACACTGAATATCTTGAATGCTACACATTGATCAACCAATTCCCTGGAATGATAGAACTTTATCAAACTATCCCTCCAGAGGCCAAAAATTAAGAAATTATATAAAACAAACTTGCTGGGTTTTGCAGGCCAATGTCAAAATACCCTCAGTGTAATATTCTAAACAGGAAAGGCCTAATTAATAACATTCTTTAATTGGCAGGCATATCATAGCCTGAAATGAATACATAAAAATATACCTTTCCACAGATGTTTGCAGGCTATTGTGTATGTCAAGGAGTGTTTGGGATTTCGTTTTTCTATGATTTTATTAACCCATGAACTGGAAGTTCTGATTTTCCTCTTGTAGTAATTCAGGTGGGATTAATTTTAGGTAGCAATTGGGCCCCAGTAAAAGATCTTCTTATCTCCAGCTTCTTAATTCATGTTCAAATTTGGTACTAATGGGAGATAAAATTTAAAAGATAGTGAGAACCTGATTGTACAGGATCTTTTAAAACATCCTAATGTTATTTGCCTTTAAACTTATGGATTGCAGTGCACATTAAAGCCACATTCTCATATTCCTACTCACGTTAGTGTGAGGAGGGGGAAGAAAGGAGAAAAGGATGAGAAGCCACATCAGGGGCTGTTGCTGTGAGCACTGAAAAATATCATATACATAAGCTGTAGAAACTTTTGTGGCAGAAAGGAACGTGAGTCACTAACCAAATCTACGGAGGAGATAAGAGCCTCCTGACAGGGTTTCACTGTATGATTTGTTTCATTTGCTACGTGTCATACATATACACTCATATTGGAGGGGAATAAAGGAGGTTTCAGAATAAACTGAGTGTTTCAGACATGAAGTCCTATCGGGGCAGCTGATGATATAAATGTAAGATGCTGCAGGATAAGAGGTAATAGGTAAAGACAACTGAGTCCTGCAACTGAACTGGAGTGAGTACCACTACTTAAAGACATTCAAAGCCAATTAAAAACAAAATAAGTATTGACGCCAAACCAAACATCTGGAGCTTGCATTTGCCTTTTGAGCTGTCAATTTATAATCCTTGGAATTAACCTTTGCCTGGGAAATAAGGAATTGGCACTTAAAATAAGTCTAGCTGGGGTCGGTGGCTCAGCCTGTAATCCCAGCGCTATGGGAAGCTGAGGTGTAGTGGAATGCCTGAGCCTGCGGGTTCGAGACCCACCTGGGCAACTTGGCGAGACCTCATCTCTACAATAAATCAAAAATTAGCCGGGTGTGGTAGCGCACGCCTGCAGCTCCAGCTACTTGGAAGGCTGAGCAGAAGGATCACCGGAGCCCAGCAGGTCAAGGCTGCAGTGGCCGGAAGCGGCCACAGTACTCCAGTCTGAGTGACAGAGTGAGACTCCAACTCAAAAAAAATAAAAATAAAAAAATTTTTTTTAAAGTCTAAATAGAATAATAATATCAAAAAGCAGGGATTTCAGAAAGACGTTTTAGAATTTATTTTAATTTTTTTAATATCAAGATTGATAATTTAACAATGTAATTTTTTCTGTTTTGCATATTTCAAATGCTTATTTTCTTCAGTGTCATTTCTTCACCCATTTGACTTTGAATTATAAAAATAATTCAGATCTTTTTAATGGAATACCTTGTTCTCACAAGTAGACTTTTTAGTTAAGGCACGGACAATCTGCTTGTTTCAAACCAACTGAGGGACTCTGGACAACCTGGACTCTTGCAAAGATGGCAATTTCACCACTAACTCATGCCATGGTATCTCTGTATCTTCTGCCTCAAAATACTCAATGTTTCAAAGCTTTTTCGTTTAATATGTTGGTCAATTAACTTTCTTCTTTTCTCCAAATATGGAGTAGAGTCCTGTATTTTTATTTACTGAATCTAGCCACCTTACTTGAAGGGTCTTTCAGGGAGAATAGTCACCTTACGTTACTCCTAAGTTTACTTAAGCATTTATGAAGTAAACTTTTGTTTTGTTTTGCCAGAAAGTGCATAGAGATCCTTGCTACTGGCCCGCTCTGAAGTCATTTTGTTTTATTTTTTATTTTTGGAGAATTATCAAAATAAATATTGACTGCTACTTTGAGGAACTCATTAACAATTATTAGGACATCGAAAGTTTCTGGGGCTTTACCAGCAGAGCTCTTCGACAGTAGACCTTAGGAATTAAAGCTAAATTTGTGTGCTTTGCAGAATGAAGAGGAGTGGTAAGTCTTGGGGGGAGGGAGGGAGAGGAAGGAAGTTTGAGAGAAAGTGTCTGTTGATGTCACTGATGTGAAAAAGAAAGGAAATAATCATTTTTTCATTTACAAGTTCACTTTAGCACCCAAATATCATAGTATACACTCAAGCTTCTAGGAATCCAAAAATAACTTGGAGGATCACCCCTTTCCTTTAAGCTGCATAAATACTTCATCAAAGGGATTAGGGGACTTAGTGTCCTTGAGTTTTTGTTGTGTTTTGTTTTGTTTTGGAGGGATGCATTTTTCTCACCTTGTGAGTTCTACACAATTTGGAGCAAACCTATCAACCCAAAATGAAACAATCACATCTTGTTCCTTTAGCTTTTTTTTTTTTTTTTTTTTTTAATGGCACCATAGGCTTCACTGAGGGGCATGCATTTCTTCCTGGCTTTGGAATCTTAATGCAACGTGATTGTCTGGCTTTTTTTTTTTTTTCCCAGACTTTTCCATCTTCACCATACTGTGTCTATAACAGTTGTGTTCAGTTTTATTAGAAAATGACCTAGCTTCTCTCTGTAAAGACAAAGAGGCTCAGAGCCAAGTAATTAAACCTGACACAGGACTCATGCTTCAGTGACAACTAAGACAGCCTATGATATTGTAATTGCAAACAAGGTGCCAACATGTTTAAATTGACCCAAGTAGAACTCACAAGGAAGTATCCAATTCAACAAAAATGATAATGATTCTTGTCATACTATAGCAAGTAAGCAGAAGGTCTTTCTTCATGTTGGCAAAGATAAAATTTACATAAACATCTATCCTGTGGTTGTGATAGAGCTGGACGTGGTGAGCCTTGGGGACTCAACACGAACAGCTTGAATTTCTGAGGGAAATGTCAGGTATTTCAGGGCCTTCTCATATTATTCCAGATCTGGAAATAATAGCTGTGTGGCTTTACTCTCATTTCCTTGAGTCTCCGTGACTACATTAGAAGGATTGTACAATGTCAAAACCTCAGTGATAACTAAGAAATGATTTCCAACCAGACCACAAGGAGATGGAAGATGTCATATGTAAGTGGTTAATACCATATTTTCTTTTTCTACAGCAGGAAAAACCTAGGCTTCTTGAGCCTTTGGATTATGAAACTGTCATTGAAGAACTTGAAAAGACCTATCGGAATGATCCTCTTCAAGATCTCCTGTTCTTCCCCAGTGACGACTTTTCAGTAAGTTTTTTCTTTTCAAACCATGTAAATTCAGGAGAGCCCCACAAATTGAGCCTTTGTTTTTTTCCTCGTAAATTCAGAGTACAAAGCCCTCTTCCTGTCGCCACCCTACAGCATAGTCTCTGCAGTGGTAGTCTACATCTGGCAATATAGAAGTACCCAAGGGCCTCCTTAAGTTGAAAGATTGGAGTCTCTAAGGCAGTGGCCACTGAGGATGGAGGTGGCACAGGGTGCTGCCTGGTGCAAGCTGACGACTGTATCCCTGTCAGGCTCCACATTTCTAACCACTCCCTTATCTGGACTCACAGAGTATTTCCTCCCTTAGCCATTTCTAACTGGAAGCCTCCAAGCAACCGAAATCAGTCAATGGCAAAGGCAGGAATCTATTGACATAAAAGATGCAATTTTTAAAAATTACCCTTAATCTTGGTTTGCCTTTAATTAAAAGATGTTGAGGTTTGGAGGCAAAGAAAGTTAGGCAAGAGCATCTTCATGAAGGGATTTGTGGTCTGAGATAAGTCCCCTTTTAGGACAATGTCATTGCCACATGGAATGCTCCTGAGAGTAGTAAAGAGAATGAATAAAAGTAAGATTTACCTTGGAGACAAACACAGTAAGGTTATGGGTGGTGAGTACCCACTTGTCCCAGACAGTATTGTTATCTTGAGGCCATCTTCAACATTTTTTAGGTCGTTAGTGATTATATAATGATGCAGGGGCCTCAATAGGCAATAGGTAAATTTTCCTGTTTTTTTCCCTCTAAAATAAAGGTAGTCTCAGACATCATATTCTTCAGCATATTAAAGCAGATGAAAAGGCAGCTCAAGTAGCGCTGCAAACTAGCTATTGTCCATGGAAATTTCCTGCCAGAGTCCCAGTATCCACACTTCCTTCAGACAGCTTCAAACTTCAGTGTTCTCTCTCTCCTCCTTAGGGCAGATCTGGCTTCCAGCTTCTAAAGGATTACAGTTTTCTTAACTTTCCTCCATGGATTCATGAAAAAGAAAGTTTATGGCAGTTATTAATTTTATGTTCCAAGCATGAAGGCTAGTAGAAAAAAAAAAGATAGAATGTAAATAAGAGAGAAAAAAACTCCTCCGATGTGTTTTTCAAAGTTTTTTAAATGGCTTCCACTTGAGTGCTGGCACATTTCAAGAAAGGCTTATCTCATGCAGAAATCTCATTTCCGTGGTTGGACCAGGCCAGTGGGGCTCGAACTGCAAGCATAAAGTTGAACCACTTTTTTTTTAAATTCCACTTCCTCATTTTAATTTTTTAGACCGAAGGTAAACCTGACGAACAACTTCCTTCTGTTAACCAACAATAAAAATCTAAAACTTGGAGCATCTTTTCTTCTAGCTCTGTCTTTCAGAAATTGTGTCAAATGCCACTCCAAGGCCTCTCAGTTCAAAAAGAGAATGGAAGAGTATAAACGGATGTCACATTTGCACTGAATTTGAATTCAGTTTTTGGCATCTTTCTTTGTTTATTTAAGTTAGGGATGCTCTCTACTTACTCTTTGACCTTTGCCATTCTTAATAGTGTAAACAGAGCATGTAATAACATCTTCTTTTTCTGCCAGTGTGAACATTCCAATAAATACACTGAACTATTTTATTCTATGTCTGCTTAAAGACCTCCTGTGGCTCCCCCATTTCCTTTCAAAGTGTAGTGAAGACACCTTAGCATGACCCAAGTCCGTCACAATCTGGTCTTCGCTCGTTTCTCATGCTGTAGTCTTCCCTCCCAACCCAATCCCAGCCTCATCATAGTCACCCTCATTCTCAGTGGTGTGTAAAAGACTAGTACAATTCCAAATATATTATTCTGTTACACACCCCAAACTATTTCCTTCCTTTATTCATTCAACAAACATGTTACATGTAATACTGAACGTTGGGCATTATTCTACAAATGGAGACACAGTAGTGAGTAGACAGAGATTACCTGGTTCTAACAGAGCTTACTTTTTGGTGTGAGGAGTCAAGAAACTAAGTACACAAATTAATTAACAACATACTTCAGATAAATACCAGTTCTGTGAAGAAAATGCAATGGGGCAGTCTGACAGAAACTGAGTAGGGGAAGAACTGTGTTGGTCTAGTTGGTCAAGGACAAGCCCCTCTGACAAGAGAACCTTTGAACTGAGTTCTGAATTTTCAAGAAGGGCCAGCCATGCTGAAAACTGGGGAAGGTGTGTTCAGGTTGAAGCAAGAGCTAGTACAAATGTCCTGGAGAGCTCTGAGATTAAAGATTGGTATAGTTGGATAAGACAAGGCATTTGCATTGTATTCAAATGGAAGTGGCAAGGGACAAGTGTTCAAAAAGGAACAAATGGCCTAGTGTGGCTTATTAAGCTCACCTGGTCTCTGTGTGGAGAGCACAGGGCCTCGAGGAAGCAGGGAGGCCAGTCGACAGAGTAGCTCCCAGTTACTTGCTGCTTGAGAGATATTTGATGCCACCTAATCCTTATCATCAGAAAATGTCATATCTTACAAATAGCTAAATTTTAACTTTCATTAATCAGCTAACAAATAAAAGGGTAGTATTAGATATTATTTCTACATAAAATTGCCAGTTTTGAAAAATATCCAGCTAGATTGTTCTTCCTCTGTCCAGCTCTACGGAGCACAGCTTGCCAAACTGGTGGCCTGTGGATGACCTGCTGCCTATTTTTACATATCCCAGGAGCTAAGAATGGTTTCTATATTTTTAAATAGTGGAAGGGCAAAAAAAATAATATTTCAAAACACGTGAAAATTATCTGAAATTCAAATTTTGATATTCATAAATTTTTATTTGAATACTGACACACATTCACAGAGTTGCAGTAGTTGCAACCAGACATGTAGTCCTAAAAGATTTGCTCTTTGACCTTTCACGGAAAAAGTTGACTGATCTCTGCTATAAAGTACAACTGCATGTGTTTTTGTTTTCCTCTATCTCTTCATGGAGTATAGACTTTTTTTTTTTTTTTTTTGGTTGGAGTCTCACTCTGTCACCCAGACTGGAGTGTAGTGGCACGCACCTGGCCACCACATCCTTGACCTGATGGGCTCCAGCAATCCTTCCACCTCAGCCTTCCAAGTAGCCGGAACTAAAGGCACATGCTACCACACCCGGCCAATTTTTTATTCTTGCCAAGTTGTCCGGGTGGGTCTTGAACCGACGGACTCAGGCAATCCACTCACCTCAGCCTCCCAAAGTGCTGGGATTACAAGCTGAACCACCAAGCCAGGCCGAGTATAGACTTTTTTACATCTCCTCTGATGTTATCTGCTTCATCTCTGGCCTGTGTCATATTTTTAGGGTGCTGCTCACCAACAGCAAGCATCTGTGCACCTGGCAACAGAATTCTTTTGGCTGCTCTTTGAACAGTGGATAAGATCCTCTGGGGCATTCGTGTGGATAGTCTCCACTCAGCCAATGGGAAGTGGTAATAGAATGACCACCCCAATCCCAAGGCATCACAAGATGGGCAGAAGGGGCCAGCTCCAAGCTCCCCAACCTCCTTCCAAATGTTGTTAATCCAGTTTCTGCCCTGCATATTGGAGAATGTAGCTCATTTCCATGTTTTCACATTACCAGGCACCACGCTTGCAGCAGACATGATTCATTACTTCGTTTGTTTAATCAATATTTATTCAGCGCCCACAAGGTGCTGAATATAGAACACAACTTCCTAGATGAGTGAGACTGACAAGAAAAAGCAAAAGCGCCATGTTTAAGGAGCTCATGCCCTTATATGGATGAAAATGCAAGTTGATAGAGAATGCTTTAGGCTAAGAAATAAAAAGAAACAGGGACTTCATCTGGTACTTAGCACACTAAAAAGAAAATTATTCTTTACCAAGTAGTATTTTTACATGTAAACATAGACATTAGAAGTTTTTCTCTATTCGCTCTGCTGACCCATCTCCCTCTTTTGTCTGAGCCCCCAGAAGTGGCCTCCTGACCCACCTTCCTGTTTTCTTCTTTACCCTGCTTTGATTCATTCACACTCAGTACTCAAAGGAAGCTTCTAGAAACACAAATCAGATAATGCTGTGCCTCTGGTTAAAACTTCTCAGTGGCTTCCCATTGTGTTGAGAGTCAGATCCAGCTCCTCTGCATTGTCCCTGCCATCTGGTTCCTGATGATCTCTGAGCCCTCCTCTGCTAGCCTGTTTCCCTTGGTCACTGCACATACACCCAGTTTTCTTTCTGTTTCTTAACTCTGCCAGACTCATCTTGTTTGTAGGGCCTTTACGCTTACTATAGAGCTAGTTCTATTTTTCATTCGCAACTCATTTCAAATGTCACCTCTTCAAAGAAGTAACCCTGGTTTCCAACCTACATTGCCCTACACCTATCCTGAGTTACTTTATCACATCACCCCCACATACTACCCTTTTAACACTTGTCACTCCTGGGAAAGATCCCAGTTTGCTTTTTTATTCCTCTGCTACCTATTTTTTTGCCATTAGACTGTAGCCTTCAGTAGGACAGGGATTCTTCTGTCTTGGTCATTGCAAGATTCCCAGTAATTAAAACTAGCATTTGGCACAAAGCAGATGGAAAATAAATATTTATTTCATGAATTATCTTTCAGAAACATCTGGGTTATTATTTAAGAACATAACTTTGATCTTTTGAATATCTTAAGGAACCAAAAGGCCACTCTGAAATGAAATTCTTGAGAATAAAGAAAATAATGTAATGGGCTTTGCTTGATGATGAGGAAAATAGTCATCAATATGATACCTTCCTCTGTGACACAGCTCAACATATAACCTTTAAAAAAAAAAAACAACAGTATTACAAACATGATTCTCTCTTCCAGAGACTCATTCCTTCTAATATAGTGTCCGGCGCATTAGCTGATATCAACGAAGATTAATTTCCTCCCTCCAACAACTTAACATACTTATTCATTTGCTTTCTGTTAATCAGACAAGAGAGAAATCAGTTCATATCTGTACTTCAAGTACCCAACACAATGTTTGGTTCATGGGAATTCGATAGAGATTATTAAACATTTAATTAAAATAGTCTCCTTCCAGGTAAGAGGCTGATGTAGAAATGTTTTCTTTTATCTTGGCACACCAGGTAGAGACTATTTCTCCTGGTACATGGGTCCGGGTCTAGACAGTGTGTCCTTTGCACTGCTTGCATCATAGTGATTCACTAGGAATAAGCAGTATAGATGCATTTATTAATCCATTCATAGCAAAACCACATGCTTCTTTAGTAATTGTTATTTGTTACCCTTGTTCTCATCTTTCTTTTTGGAGATGGCGGTAGTAGAAACTTAAGACTAAATAAAGAAAGAATTTAGTCACCAAAGTATGTGACTCAGTAAAGTGGGCAAAAAAAGGAAGGAAAGAAAACTAGGGCTAAAAAGAACAGTTTCGAGGACACACTGAATCATATTGTCAAATGATTCAATTTAAGTAGAAGCTGATGCAAAATAGTAGAACAAAGGGTGAGAAAGCCAGAAATGAGTTTCTTGCTGAGTAAAAGCTGCAGAAAACCTGAGGTGAAATCACTTACGGGAGATACAAAGGCTTAAATAAGAAGCTTCTGATATTTGAAAGCTGGAAATACTGCACATTGTGTGGGACTACCACCTATCACCTATGTTTCTCTACTGCCCACACCAATAAAACTTATCTATTTCAACCTGCCTTCATCGATCACCTTTGGTAACCTAAGCTGAATATATCAAGAACATCAATATGAGCAAGAGGCAGCCTGTATACTTGAACATTTAGAGCTTCAACACTGGAAAGAGCTATTTTCAAAGTCAAAAAGTCTATGTTGAATATCCAGAATTGCCTGTCAAGAAAGTTACATTATCTTCTCAAATTCCATATTTATATCAGTAGGTCAGAATTAGTATCCCAGCACTCGACTGCATCTTGCACTTTTCATTGTCTTACTGTTAAGTCTATGTGAATGGTGGATTTCATAATACACCAATAACTTGCTTTTTTCATAATTTGTCTTTTGCTATAAAAAGCAACTGGTATATGGGGACTTCCAGAGTCGACCACATGGGTCATTCTAAGAGCGGAAGCTTAAAGGACTAAATATGTTTTAAGTTGAAAAACAGAAAGGTCATGAGTTTTCATTTTTTTCTGAGACACATCTTAACACTTTGTAGGACTCTCAACCTGTTTTTTAACCTGTGGCTTCTTAACCTGAAAAGCAAGCTTTAAATGGAAACCCCATATCCACTAGAAGTCGCTTCCCATTTTCCCTTCTCTCCAGATCCTGGCAACTGCCAGTCTGCTTTCTGTCTGTATATACTTGCCTATTCTGAACTTTTCATGTAAATGGACTCATACCATATGTGGTGTTCTTGCAAGAACACTGTAATTGAGATTTGAAAGCTAAGTAATAGTCTTTGTTGAATTAGACTCTTTCTAAGTTACATTATTATTCTCATTTACCAGCTAATGAAGCCAAGATTTGTAAAGACTCTTGTTCACAAATGCAGAGCAACTGGGAGGACAGAAACCTAACATAAGCACCTTGATTCTGCTATTAGTTTCTGTCTCAAAGGTGTGATTTTTCCAAAACGCTTCTTAGAAAAACAAGGTGTACAAGTTGAAAGAAATAATAGCACCTCAAATCCCACAGTGAGTGATACCATTAGAACATTAATACTACAATAAAGTTGTTCTAGTTGCTTACTCATTTCAGGAAGAATGTGTGGAGACTGCTCTGTGATTGTATGAGGAATGTATGTCCACATAAAAACTTATACACAAATGTTCATATAAGTATTATTCATAGTAGCCCCAAAATAGAAACAACCCAAATGTCCATTAACTCATGGGTGGATAAACAAAATGTGGTATGACCATACAACGGGATGTTATTATTTAGCCAGAAGAAGAATGAAATATTCACATATGCTATAAGTTAGGTGAACCTTGAATACATTGTGCTGAGTAAAAAAAAGCCAGACACAAAAGACCACATATGGTATGAGTCCATTTATTTGAAATGTTCAGAATAGGCAAATATATAGACAGAAAGCAGAAGGGAAAATGGGAAGTGACTTCTCGTGGATATGGAGTTTCTGTTGGTCGTAATGGTGGCACAACTCTGTGAATATGCCGAAACCACTTAAATTTGCACTTTAAAAGGATGGATTTTATAGCATGTGAATTATATTTTAATTATACTTTCTTTTTTTTGAGTTGGAGTCTCACTCTGTCACCCAGACTGGAGTGCAGTGGCCACTTCCGGCCACCGCAGCCTCGACCTGCTGGGCTCCGGCGATCCTTCCACCTCAGCCTTCCAAGTAGCTGGAACTACAGGCGCGCGCTACCACGCCCGGCTCATTTTTTGATTTATTGTAGAGATGAGGTCTCACCTGCCCAGGCAAAAAACACACTGTTCTATGTATTAAGGTAGAGATGATATAGGTGGTCAGAGGAAGGATACAAAAGTTTCATTACAACATGTTTGTGTTCAAATACTTTATTTTTTGAAAGAAATAAACAAAACATACCAAAGGAGCATAGCAGAACTTATTTCATTAATTGTTATATTTTATTCCCAAGGCAGATTTAATGTGACTTGCTTATATACAACAAAACACATATGTAAAATGACTGGCTGATTCCATCAGCAGCGTAGCTTTGGGGTCTAAAATATTCTATAGTTAAGCTCTAGGCTTTATGTATGATACAGACAGTAAATGATAGGGTTCATTTTCATTCAAGAGAAAATATGTTTTGGAGGAATTAGGGAAAATTTTCCAAAGGAACTGGCACTTTTGTAAAACCTGAGATCTGGAAAAAAATGAGAAAGAAAAAGGGTTTTTGAAGAGACAAAGGAGCAAGGGCATAGGCCCTGTGGCAGGAATGGGCTCAGCATGAAGGAGGGATATGGGCAGACATGTCGAAGGGAGCTGGGGAGGGTTGGCTATGCTGAGTTGATGCTAGAACCATTTCTCTTCTGGGGTGTGACTGAAGGCCTCACACCAGGCAGGCCTCTTCAGTGGGCCTTCTTGGATAGTGAACTCAGGCTGCACTTTCAAAGTCTTTGCCAAAGGAAGGTGCTGGTGCAATAAATGTCTTTACATTGGAGTATTTGTTTCTCTTAATACTCACATGTTTCTATATGTAACATGTTTTGCCCTTACCTCCTCAGAGGAGATGAGACACATTTTGGAGCCTAGAAAATGAGTCACAAAAAAAGAAATGAAATTACTTGCTGAGTAATTTGTCAACCCAAAAGGAAAACACCTTGAACTTCTTTTATACTTCTATAACTACTGTATACTTAAATACTATGCTAAGTATATAGTATCCTATATATTCTTGACTTTGCTAGAAGATAACTATGGTTATGGACAACTGTTCATTATTTGTGCATTTCTCATATAGTTTAATTGCAACAAAATAAGAAAGACCTTCCCTTTAAAGCATAATGAGAGTGCTAAAGTGATATTCTCATGTATTTGAAAAATAAAATAAAAGCCCAACAATAACCCTTTCATGAATGTGGTTTAAAAATGTTTTTTTCAAGCAACTGATACACTATAAGTATCTTCTCTAGTAGAATAAAAGGTAATACCACTGTGTGAGAAATGTAGGTGTTTGCTTTTAAGCATGTGCTTAGGTCAGAATTGATCATGAAGAGTTAGTTAATAGTTGCCATCGTGAGGTCTGTGCTTTCTCAAGATTGGACTCATTGATTACTTTAAATACCATTATTTTTACTTCCTTTTTGAGCAGCTAAAACCTACAATACTGTCAGAGGAAGTTTTTCTCAGCCCCAGGATAGAATAAGCAGACCTTTTTTTAGACTTTGACAGTGACCTTTGGCCAATTGAAAAATGGCTCCAATGTGCTTAGAAGGAATGTAGACTGTAGCCAATGTAGACTACAGAAGGGTGGCTTGCAAAAAACAAAACAAAACAAAAAAACTGCAAAGACAACACACTGCAATATAGAAGGAACCAGAAAGTGACAGGGCTACAATGGAAGATGTCTGAACGTCATGGACCTGAAGTTACAAACACAAAACTGCATGCATCATTCAATGACAGTTTTTATTTCCAAATGCTTGATCTGTGAACAGTGGGCCCCTTATAAAATTCTACCACCAAAAGAGGAGCTCAACTGACTTCCACTGTGGTCTCAGACCCATTTTATGCTGTTGAGCTATACTAATTGTCGACTAGAGTGTTTATAAAAGAGAACAGGAAGTCTCTTGTGGCCAAGGCAATTTATAGTGGTCTGAAAGCCTCTAATTCTCAGAAAAAAATAAATAAATAATTCTTTGTAACCACATGAATACCCTTACCAAATATAATTCTTTATAGTTTTTTCTTATTTGATCAACTTATTTTTACTTCAATGGAAACATGTTAAAGAGATCTAAAATGAGTAGAAACACCACAGTTTTTAAAATTAAAACTTATGGACAACTTCTGCTTTTTTAGACAAGTGTTTAGCGTATAATAAAATACAACTAAGATCAATAGCTTGCTATAGAAATGCATTTTCTTATACCTCATATACTCTAACAAGGCATTAGATGTGTAATAACTGCATACTTATTGTAAAATAATCTTTTAGATTTATCATATGGTTCCATGAACATGACTCAGGCTCAGTTGTCTTATTTAGTAAAGAATTAGCGTCATTTCATAACAAGAAATCATTAAGAATCACTCACTGTACACCTGATTAGGCAAATTTTATAGCCCTACCTAAATGAATCCCCACTCATATTTTGCAGACAAGCATTAACTGATGTATTTGGGGGTCTATCTTCGCCATTTGACATCGCTAATCAAGTAGCCATGTGGTTCTTGTGATTAGAAACCTGAACCCACATACCAGAAACCTACCATTAAAACAAAAACAGCTTCTTAAGTCAGCTACATATTCACTCTGTTTTATTATGCCACAGAGCAATGATCTTAGTGACACAATACATGTATATAGATGGAAGAGAGTGGCTGGTTCACATGCAAGGTTTGGTAAAGCCAGCTTAGATCTTGTTATTTATATTTTACTTAACTATCCATTTAATTTTGAGTCAAGTTACTCTAGTCTCCATTAGACCCAGAGTATAGTAGAGTAGTTACTTTTATTTATTTTTTTTACAAAGACAAAGAAAGCAATGGAGGCCTCTAGGTGGACAATGAGAAAGAGGAGTCTTTTGTATCTTTTTAACATAGAATTTTATTAAGTCACAAAATCTTTTGAGTTAGAGAAAAAATGTCTAGTATTTTCAGTACTTTATAAAATGTAATAGTCCCTGGAAACCAAACAAGTAACACTGTGTATCTGTGAGTTATATGTCCAACCAGGAAACAGAGTCATCCCAGGTAATTGAAAGCCAACAATAATCCCTAAAACTCAATTTAGTCATGGTTCTTAATCTTCTACTCCAAACTTTCAATAGAGTTTATTTTCTATTTATCTTCTAACACAGTGAATAACATAAGCAATTAAAAAGAATTTAAAATGTCAATAATGACATCTAACTTGGCTCTGTTATACTTTACATGTGAAGCAACCGCTCCTTGCTCCTTCTAGGTATCTACACTTGCTTCCTGTATCTATACTTGCTTTGGAATAGATTTAGCCACAGGTCTTTCGAACTGTATTCATACAGTTGCAATCAAATTATGGAGCAAGTAAAGTGGTCCAGGGAGTTCAGTCTACAGCTGTGTTTTAGGATGAGCATTTATTTATTTATTTATTTTTAGTATAAATATGTGGAGTACAATTCAGAGTTAGGTATACAAACGTTGATTATACAGGTACCCTTGTTGATGAGGTGTGCTCCTCCCTCCCCTAGCAGTTTCCCTCAACTGCCAATCCCACTTCTCCCCTGACAGTTTCCCATTACTGCCAATCCCTTTCTTACAGTATTTATAATTGTTCAAGGTCCACTTATGAGTGAGAACATATGATACTCTGTTCTTTGTTTCTGTGAAAGATCACTGAGTATGAGCATTTGTTTTTTACTATATGGTACACCTAGAACATGTTTTCCTCACTATTTTCATTCTCTAATCTTGTTAAGCCCACATGATGTTCTTCCTCTTTCACAATAGTGTGACAAGAAGTTTGTATAGATGGAACAAAGTTCATGCTTCCCAGTATGCATGTGCATGCACACACTCCCACATACACTCACACTGACACACTCATATAGCACACTCATCACACTTCCCCAGACATAGATATACACATGCAGACACACTCACACCCCATATGTGTACCCCACACGCTCAAATCACACATGCATACACTAAAATACAACACACCCTCATGCACAATCACACACTCACACACGCCACACACAGTCCTTGTACCTATCCACTCATACACTACACCCAAACACCAGACACACCTCACACTCACACATACTCATATATCCCCCCACCCATTCACACATGCTTCTACACACACACACACATCCTCACACATACATACTCATATACTCAGTAAATTCAACAAGGAATTATTTAAGCACCCAAACAGACACTGAAGGTAGAGCAGGGAACAAAACAAAATATCTTATCTTCACAGAGCTTACCTCAGGAGTGAGGAAAAGGGAGATTTGAAGAAAATAGTAGTCTAGAATTTGAAAAAAAGGCTAGATGGGAATGATCCTGCTCTTGGTGACAGAGCTGGCTGCAGGGGCTATTAACTCAGAACAGACTAAACTCCCTTGACCCTCTTCTATCCATCTTCTCCAAAATTATGGATGTGTTTTGAGATTCTCATCTGTTCCAACAACTCATCTAGAAAAATGCCTTCCATATAGTCCATTTTAAATGAACCCTGATGAATCATTTGTGATTTGGGAGATGTGCACTGTTGGTACCACGGATGTTACAGACTCATTAGTATCCCTGTGACTACCAAGATACACAGCTAAAGGAAATTGATGGCTGGAGACAGAAATTTGCTTTTTTAGGCATCTCATGTCCCTCTGCTTGATGGAGCTGAAGGCATCTAAAGAGGAAATAACCTATGGAATTCTCTTTTAAAGATTTTGAGAGGTACTTTATATATTAGTTTATGTATATTCTTTTAATAAAATGTTGTTTGTTTAGCATGGATGTTGAAAACTATTTTACTTGTTTCAAGAAAAATAGAAAACATCAAAAACATGACCTGTTTTTCCAAGGTCCAGATTTACTGAACACTCCTCCCTCCCACCCCTAACTGTGACGTTATATGCCCCTTCCCTGGCAGTGTGTCCACTACTGCCAATATCTTTCTTATAGTATTATGGTAATTGTTCAGGGTCTCTTAAGAGTACATGTAGTACTCAGTTCTTTCTGTGATAAATCACTGAATATTATAGACTCTAAATCTATCCAAGTTGCTGTGAAGTTCATAATTTTGTTCTTCTTTACAACTGTGTAATATTCCATCATGTGTATGTACATTTCTCTTGTCCAGTCCATATCAATGGGCAGCATAGTTGGTTCCACATTTTTGCTATTGTAAATAGTGCTACAATAAACATGCGTGTGCAGGTATCTTTTTTGTAGAGTAATCTAAGTTGCTCCAGGTATATTCCCAGAAGGGGGATTGCTGGGTCATATGGAAGGTCAATTTCTAACCCTTTTAAGAATTGCCACATTGTTTTCCACAGAGGTTGAACTAGTTTGCATTCTTACCAACAGTGTGGAAGCATTCTCTTTTCTCTGCATCCTCACCAGCATCTGTTGTTTTTTGTTTTACTGATGATGGCTATTCTTACTGGAGTTAGGCAGTATCTCAATGTGGTTTTGACTTGCATTTCTCTGTTAATTAGTAAGGTTGAACATTTTTTCATGTGTCTGTTGGCTGTTCGTATGTCTTCTTTAGAAAAGTGTCTTTTCATGCCTTTTGCCCACTTTGTAATGGGGCTGTTTGTTTTTTCCTTTCAGCATATTTGAATTCCTTATAGATCCTGGATGTTAGGCCTTTGTCAGATATGCAATTAGCAAATATTTTTTCCCGTCTGTGTGCTGTCTCCCTAGTCTCTGAATGGTTTCTTTTACTTTGCAGAAGCTTCTCAATTTCATGAGGTCCCACTTGTCTATCTTATCTCTTATGACATGGGCTTTTGGGGTTTTGATCAGATACTGGTTGCCTATACCTATTGCCATAAGGATGTCTCCTGTGTTTTCTAAGATTCTTAATGTTTAAGGTTTTATGTTTAGGTCTTTGATCTATTTATGGTGATAGGTAGGGATCCTGTTTCATTCTTCTACACCTGGTCAGCCAGTTTTCTCAGCACCGTTTACTGAATAGGTTCGCCTCTCCAGTGGTTATTGTTGGAGGCTTTGTCAAAGATGAGTTGGTTGAGAAACTGAAATTTTGCTTCCAGAATCTCCATCCTGTTCCATTCGTCTATATGCCTATTCTCATACCAATACCAAGCAGTTCTGATTATTGTAGCTTTATAATAAAGTTTAAAGTCTGGAAGTGTGATACCTCCCGCTTTGTTTCTTTTGCTAAGGATTGTTTTGGCTATTCATGGCTATTTATATTTCCATATGAACTTCTGTATTGCTGTTTCCAGTTGTGAGAAGAATAATGTTGGTAATTTAATGGGTATTACAATGAATCCGTATATTGCCTTTGGTAGGATGGACACCTTAACAATGTTGTTTGTTCCAATCTGTGATCATGGACTATTTTTCCATTTGTTTGTGTCATCTTTGATTTCTTTGAGCAATGTTTTGTAGTTTTTGTTGTAAAGATCTTTCACTTCTCTCAGTTAGGTAGATGATGAAGTATTTCATTTTTTTCTTTTGGGGTTATTATGAATGGAATTGTGCTTTTTTATTTGATTCTCTACCTGTTTGCGTTGGTGTATACAAATACAACTGTCTTCTGCATGTTTATTTTATACCCTGAGATTTTGCCAAAGTCCTTTATCAGTGCAAGAAGGTTTTGACAGATTCTCTTGAATTTTCAAGGTATAGGATCATATCGTCTGCAAAAAGGGATAACTTCTTTTCCTATATGGATACCACTGATTTCCTTCTCTTGTCTGATTGTTCTAGCTAGAACTTCCAACACTATGTTGAACAGGAGGGATGAGAGTGGGCAGCCTTGTCTTGTTCTGGTTTTCAGAGGAAATGCTTCCAGTTTCTGTTCACTTAGCAATTTGTTGGTTGTGGGATTATCATAGGAGGCTCATACTATTTTGAGATATGTTCCCTTTATGCCTAGATGTTTGAGGGTTTTTATCAAGAAAGAAACCTGGATTTTATCAAAAGTCTTTTCTGTGTATAATGATATAATCATGTGGTTCTTGTTTTTACATCTGTCGATGTATTTAATTACATTTATATTCTTCTGTATTTTGAACCAGTTCTGCATCCTGGGAATGAAGCATACTTGGTCAAGGTGGATGATTTTTTAGATATGTTGTTGGATCCAATTTGCCAGAATTTTGTTGAGAATCTTTGCTTCTGTGTTCATTAGGGATATTGACCTATTGTTCTCTTTCTTTGCTGGATCTTTACCTGGTTTGGGTATTAGAGTGATGTTAGCTTCATAAAATGATTTGGGGAGAGTTCTGTCTTTTTCAGTTGCCTGGAATATTTTCAATAGGATTGATATTAGCTCCTTTTTGTGTGTTTTGTAGAATTCTGCTGGAAAGTCATCTGGTCCAGGGTTGGTTTTTTTTTGTTGTTTTTTTTTTAGGTAGTTTTCTTGTGACAGAGTAAATTTCCTGGGTTGTTGTTGATCTATTTAAGATTTCTTTTTCTTTCTTTCTTTCTTTTTTATTTAGGATTTCAGTTTCTTCTTGTTTCAAACTTGGGAGTTTGTGTGATGTCAGAAAGTTCTCCATTTCATTTAGCTTATTGAGTTATTGAGTTTGTTTCCATAAAGGTGTGCATAGTAATCTCTGATTATCTTTGGTATTACTTTGTCTTCAGTTGTTTCTTGATTTTTTTGCGTTTCTGATTGTGTTTATTTGGGCTTTTTTCTCTGTTTTTCTTGGTCATTCTGATAAGGGTCCATTGATCTTGTTTATTCTTTCAAAGAACCAGCTTTTTGTTTCGTTGACTTTTTCTATGTTATTTTTGTCTTCTATGTCCTATATTTGGGCTTTTACTTTGGTCATCTGGATGATTCTGCTGGTGGGTCTTGCCTTTCCAGCTCCCTTAGGTGATTTGTTCGGCTTATAACTTTTTCTCTTTCTGTTGTCTTGAAATGTGTTCATAGAGATATAAATTCCCCTCTTAGTTCTGATTTCATGGCATCCCAGAGGTTTTGGTAAGATGTTTCTTTGCTTTCATTTGTTTCCAGGAATTGTTTAATTTCTCTTTTGATTTCTGCGTTGACTCAGGAGTTGTTCAACATCATGCTGTTTAGTGTCCATGTCTTTTTTAATGGTTTGGGGGGAATTTTGTTGGTGGTGACATTTATTTTTATTCCTCTATGGTCTGAGAAGGTGCATGGCAGTATTTCAATCTTGTGAAATTTGTTTATGCTAGATTTATGGCCAAGGATGTGGTTGATCTTGGAATAAGTTTTGTGTGGTGATGAGTAGAATATATATACTGTGGTTGTTGGGTGGAGTGTGCTGTAGTTATCTATTAAGTTTATTTGGTCATGCCTTAAGTTGAGATTCCAGATCTCCTTGTTGATTTTCTGCCTCTGTGATATCTAGGGTTGTTAGTGGTGTTTTAAGTTCCCCAGCTATGATAGTGTTAGAGTCAATATCTTTTTTTAGTTTTCTTAGTAGCTGCTTTATGAAAACTGACACTCCTGTATAGGGTGCATATATGTTTAGGATGGATATTTCTAGTTGATGGATTGAAACTTTTATCATTATATAGTGTCCCTCTGCATCTTTTTAAATTTTTGATAGCTTGAAGGTTGTTTTGTCTGATATTAAGATTGTGACTCCAGTCTTCTTTTGTGACCCATTTGCCTGAAAATTTGTTTTCCATCTTCTGACTTTAAGTCTGTGAGCATCCTTTGTTGTGAGATGTGTTTCCTGGAGACAGTGAATTGTAAGCTTGTTTCTTTTTATCCAGCTTGACATTCTGTGTCTTTTCAGTGGTGCATTTATTCCAGTCACATTCGGGTTGGTTATTGAGATGTGAGAGTTTATCCCTGTCATGAGACTCTTATAGTTAGTTGTTGTTGTTGTTGCTGTTGTTGTTGTTGTTATCTGTTTATTTGTTTGTTGGTTTTCGTTTGATTTGGGAGTTGGTATATGTGTGTTTTCAATTTTGTAGTCTTGATGCATGCTGTTTCTCTGTTTTCCTGGGTTTTGGGGAAGAACATGGTTGATCTTTCCTTTCTTTCATCTATGGTTAATACCTTCTTAAGTGTCTCTTGTAGGGCTGGTCTGGAGGCAGCATAAACTCCTAGGGATTGAATGTCTGGGGATGCTTTTCTTCTCTGTTTCTGATGAAGTTTAGCTTAGCTGGATAGAAAATTCTTGGCTGGAATTGTTAATCTTTGAAAATGTTGACAATTGGATTCCAGTCTCCTCTAGCCTGTAGTGATTCTGTAGATAAGTCTCCTGCTATTCTATCTAATTGGTCTTCCCCAGTAGGTAGTCTGACCTTCATCTCTTACTTACTTTAGGATTTTTTCTTTTATACATGCTTTGTGTAAGCAAATTACTCTTTGTCTAGGAGTTAGTCTTATCATTTGATGCCTTGCAGGGGTTCTCTGAAACTGGTCATGTCTCTGATGAGATAAGGGAAGTTTTCTTGGATAACATCATGGAATGTTTGTTCCAGGTTGGTCTCTGTCTCTCTATCCGCCTCAGAAATGCCAGTCAAGTATAAGGTTGGCTTCATGATAAAATCACACATCTCTTGGAGGCATTTTTCCATCTTTTAAAGCTTCCTTTCTGTGTTTTCAATAGTGTGGATTCATTCCATATTTGGGTCCTTAATCTCTGAGATTCTTTCTTCTGCTTGGTTAATTCTGCTTTCCCATTTATCAGTTTGTTATTTATTTTGTTTACTGTACTCTTTACTGCCATCATCTCAGTTATCAACTCATTCATTCTTTCCTCTTGTCTCTCTTCGTATCTTTTCCTTCTTTCTATTAATATTTTGATATCTGTATTTGCAGTTTGAGACCAGTCATTCTGGAGGCTCATCATTGTTTGAGTTCTGAAGTCTGTATTCTTGGGTGCTGTCTTCCCAGGAGTCTGGAGGGTACCTATGATTTTCCTCTGGTTTTTCTTCATTTGTGATGGTTTCCCCCTCTTCAATTTTGTGGCTCAGTGATGAGGCGATAGCATTCACTTCTGTTTGCTCAATCCCCTATTCTTCCTTACGTAGATCCTCTGGACTTGTTCAGTTTTGAAGCCATACTGGGGGTGGTTGGCTGTGCTGTCTTTTTGCAGTTTTGAGATTTGATTAAGGTGTCCTGGGGGGAGATGTGGCTCAGAAGCTATATGCGGATTACTATCCACTGACTGGTGTGTGGGACCCCTGAAACTCACTTCCCATCACCTTACGAACTGTCCATGTGGTGGGGGTTTACGTATACCCCTGAAACCAAAATGAGATAAGAAAAAGGAAAAGAAGGAAGAAAGGAAGAAGGAAGATGAAAGGGAGATGAAGAGAAAGAAAGAGAAGAAGGAAAACAGACAGGCACACAAATAAACAGATAAACAAACAATTAAAGAAAACAGCAAAACAAAAACAAACAAAAAATCAAAGATGCACTCTCCCTAAATAATCATAAAAATAATAATAATCTCTCTTGTGACCATTTCTGGAACTTCAGATTCCTTTCCCTTTTTTCTAACCTGCATATCCCCTGCAATACTGCTTGTTGCAGCTGTAGGGAATGGGCTCTGGTCTCTATCCCCTCCCCTCTGTTCTCAACCCACAGGCCAATTGGGCTGCTCTTCATGTGGGGCAGATGCCCCATGAACTTCTGGGGGAAGGGAGGCAATGCCAGGACTCATCCCAACTCAGGGCTGCTAGGTCTCCCACTCTAACTCGTGTCTGTGCTTGATCTAGTGTGGGAATGGGTCTTCTGTCTCTCCAGTATGGTATACTCTGAGTATCCTCTCTGGGCAAATGATGGTGATCCCAGAGGGGTGCGGAGATTGCTGGATGCAGGCTGTCCAGAATTGTGGGAGCTAGAGAAGGTCCCTGCTGGGCTCAGGACAGAGAAAATGGCACCAAAATGGTGTCCACCGGCATCTTATCTTCTGGTGAGGTTCAGCTTTAGATCTATTTCCTGTGCCTTCTCCGCAATCTACTGTCAGTGCCTGGTCATTGCCGCAGGTGGTAGAAGAAGCCAGGTGCCAAGTGTCAAGAGGCTGCTGATACCTGCTGACTTTTCCTGAGAGGTGCCCTGGGAATGAGAGACCCTGCTGTGCCAAAGTCAGAGCAGTGGCAAATAGCAACTGCTTCTGTAGGGGAGTCTTGGGAGCATGGTCCTGTGTCTCCCCTCATTGGATATTCTCTCACCCACTTGCACATGCAGACCCGACCCAGATTAGTCTTTAGGCACCCTCACTGGTGCAGAGACTCTCACACTCCAACCGGTTCCATCATCATCTTGCCCCACCCCAGTTTTTTTCTTAATTTCAAATTTATTTTAGCATTAATGAAAGATTTCAAGAAAAATAAACTCAAGTGAAAATGTACAGATGCCGACATTTTTGTTTTCACAGAGAGGGAGACTGAGTTTAAGAATATAAGCTGCACTGATAAAATAGTAACTATAATAATGCTAATAGTGGTAATCTGAGAAACACTGGATCTCCTCTCCTAGAGATTAAGTTGGTAAAAACTATGAAAGTTTCTCCATCTCCTACTGTTTTTAAATGCTAGGTTCTGAAACAACTTCCTTTTTGTGTTTTTGGGATAGTGGTCTGCTCAGTACTGTAAGTCAGAGGACTGACTTTCTTTTCATTATGCCTTTCAGGCTGCCACAGTTTCTTGGGATATCCGAACACTGTACTCAACAGTACCTGAAGATGCAGAGCACAAAGCAAAGAATTTGCTGGTGAAAGAGGTAAATGTGATGCTGCCAGTGCTTTATTTTATAAAGATTTTGCTTTTTCCCCAGGGGATTTTCAGTGCAGTCTACTATTATTGTCATCTTTCTCTCCTTTTTCATAGGGAACTCCAAATGTTCTGATTAGTTGACAATCTTTCAACTTTCATCACCTGTAGGTGGCTGTCCATCTTCCTGTTAATCATTTCACGTTATCTGGTGACTCTTCAAGTTTTAGATTGTGTTTGCTTTTGTTTTTACTTCACTTAAGATCACCAAGTTGAGAAATATTTTAGTATTCTTGATAGAAAGATTTTATTTATTTGAATTGAGTTGTAGGAAAGACCATAGTACATTAGAACTTTAGATAATAGAGTTTCTATTTTAAGAGGCATCTTCTTTTAAGTACTATTGATAGAAATAGTTAATGGCAAAATTCTGTGGACAGCTTTAAAGGAGTGATAAAAATCTATTGGTATAGCATCTACTTGCATTCTTTTTCTGAAGAAAAAGCAGCTTCTTTTTCTTTAACAGACTCCAGACAACTTTAGGGCAGGGATTGGGTCAGCATGTAGTAGTTGCTTAACAGATGGTTATTAAAATGAATAAATGAAACCAGTCCTTCCATTACAGAAATTGCAGTGATAAAATTTAACCCAGCACAGGTCAAACTGAAATAGTAGGGTGAAGATGCAGTCTTTAAGCCCGAGAAGGTGGTGTGTTCCATTTAGGATTTCGTCACAGCCACATATAATAACAATACCTTTTCTCAGCTCTTAAAGATATTTTTATTAATATAAGATAACCTTATTAGTGTACATGTTAATATTGGTATAATTGATCACACATATTTTATGTTGTATAGTGTTCATTCCAGATAATCACTTGACATTGTTTATTTTTTTCTAATTTTATTATTTCCTATAGCTTATAGTTGATCACAGTATCTTCTAAGGAAATACAAAAGAAAAAAGTACAGACTCAGATTACATCAGACCATCTGAAAATACTGTTTTCGTATGTACTGATTAAAAATCGTGTATGATATCAGTACCCTGATATTTTGCTTCTAGTTGCCTTAGAGAAAGTCCTAATATCTAGTAGGACATCACTTTTCTTTAAAAAAAAATAATTGGCCAAAAATTTTCTATGTTAGACAATCAGACTCATTGAGATTAGGTCTACAAAAGTCCTGCATTAAATATGAGTTAACTCAGGCAGGATTTGAAACTTCTATATTGAATTCCTAACTAGGAAGTTTAACCAGGTTGTCTTGTGTGTTCTTCATTAAAATATTGCAGTTAATAAAGACTTCATAAAGACTTTTAGCTTTGTTGCGAAATTTATTTCCAAGTACTTTATAGTTTTGTTGCAAATGTGAGTGGATATTGGAAAATCCATTTCTTTTTCTCACCATTAAGTGCTGATATTTTTAAAAAGCAATTGACTTTCTAATATGAAATACTAGTTTACTAGACTCTCTTATTCCAATAGTTCATATTTCATTCTTAGCTGTGTTGTCATATCATCTGCAAGCACTGAAATTTTCTTATTATCTAATAATTCTATTGTTTCTTTAATTTTTGTCTTATTCTATTATCTAATGTCCCCAAAATAATGTTAAATAATAATGTTAATACCGTCATTATTTCTTATTCTTGATTTAGGGGAAGACCTAATATCCTTGATCCTTTATGAAATATGATTTTATGTTGATTTCTTCCATCTTTTTATTACGTTTTAGAAAGTATCTTTCTTAGCCGGGCTCGGTGGCTCAGCCTGTAATCCCGCGCCTTTGGGAGGCTGAGGTGAGTGGATTGCCTGAGCCCGCGGGTTCGAGACCCGCCTGGGCAGCGAGACCTCATCTCTACAATAAATCAAAAAATCAGCCGGGCGTGGTAGCGCATGCCTGTAATTCCGGCTACTTGGAAGGCTGAGGCGGAAGGATCGCCGGAGCCCAGCAGGTCGAGGCTGTGGTGGCCAGGAGCGGCCACTGCCCTCCAGTCTGGGTAACAGAGTGAGACTCCAACTCAAAAAAAAAAAAAAAAAAAAGAAAGTATCTTTCTTATTCTCTTTAGAGTGCTTTGAAAGACTGGCTACCCTATATTATCACATGAATATTCAGTGCATTAACATAATATAGCTTTTTTGCTTTAAGTTAGCACCTATATACAATTACTTAGTTGTCCTGTGTAGTCTTACTTTTTTGGTATAAACTTTCTTCTTCAAATTGTAGTATTACCAGAATATGTTATTGCTTTCAAATTGCTTTCATATTTCAAATATATGCCTTTTAATTCATGAATGAAATTGGATTCTAGTTTTCTTTATTATTATAGAAATACCTACTTTAAAAATAAATTGGGAAACTCTACATCTTTTTCTATGTTCTTGAATAAACAAAGAAGTGAAACAAAATGAACAGATTCAAGTGTATACGTCCTACCAGCAGCATACAGCCTGGAATAGATAGATCCAATATCTGGACACAGGCCATCTAGCCCTCACCCATGAGCTCATAGCCACAATGCCAACTGCCAGGATGGTGCCTTGCTATAAATTTGCTCCTTCCCTCTGGAAATGATACTCCTCTGTCTTTGCCTTCACAACCCCACTGTAGTTTTTGACCAGGTGACTCCATTGCATATAGTCAGTGGACCTCACTTGGAGGACCATTGGATGGGTTTTTGGAGCTAGATTAAGATACCACTGAAATTAATTCATTGACATTTGTAGAGTTTTGTAGAAACACTTATTTGCCTAACTACAAATGCTGTACTAAGCAACCTTTTTGGTCCACCCTGTACTAAACTGCCCTGCGCTTCCCTGTGGGATTGCAAGGACAAATACCATGGTTGCTAGGCAGCAAGTTGGCAAGAATCTAGTTTAAACACATCCAGCTCAGTAACAAATTCAAGTTATCTCTCACTTCACTCTTCTTTACAAGTCTCAGCCTCTTGTGAAATGCATTAGGCATTCTTTTCTTTTCCTACTCTTGAATGACTTCATATTTTTAATGGGCATTCAATAAAATGAAGTGTCTTCCTTTTCTAGTTTATCTGTTATTAAATTCTTCCTTATCTCTTAAATGTAAGATTAATATTCCCCACACAAAAGCATGGACATAGTTATATTAACTTTAAGCTATAGTTGAGCAGCATTGTACATATAGGAATATTTTTAAGCACTTTGTGATATAGGCATTACCTCATTTTACAGCCTAGAAAATAGGCTGTGAATGATTGACATACTTGCCCAGGTTCACACAGAGCCAGAAGTAAGGAACTGCTCTCTCTGACCTTGTACTCCATGTTCTTACCCACTTTATTATCTCTGATTCTTTGATAAATTTCTTTCAACTGTGTGTTTAATAGCCTAACTTGATAAGGAAATTTCCACTGCCCACAAAGGCAGATGTCCTTCATTTTGACAGACTGTTAACCTTTCTGCCTCAGTTTTTCCACCTTTAAATAGGGCTATTAATACTTCTAATGCTTTGTGTTGCTGAAAATAAATATAGCGATGATATGAAAACACTTGGAAAATAATTACTGGAGAGCATTGTCTTTGTCTGAATCTCATAAGTGGCTTAAAATCACCACCTGTAACCAGCCAAACAAACAAAAACACTTCAGGATAAAACAAGTACCACTCCCATGAAGGGTTTGGAATAAAACGGGTCTATAAATAGGATGCAAACTTCCTAAGCAAAACTTTGATAGCAAAGTTTTCATTTTTACATACACAAAGGGATAATACAAAACTGGAAGCTTAGCACACTAATTAAAACTAAGCTCTTGGTTTGTTCTCTCTTAACAAAAGAAGAGGGGGGAGCCAAGCATTGAGAATAATATGATGACTCAAGAGGGAATAAAGGTCTAGAGACCACTTCAGCTGAATGTCTGAGAGAAATATCTGACAAAGTACTAAGTTAGCAAGTTACTCTGACAACAAAGCCCTCTCCCGTTTCTGGAAACCAACTTTGTTGCAGGGGTAAAAATTGATGAAGTGAGGAGAAAGTAATGAATTCGAGAATCCAAGTATCACTGTGGTCATGACGTGAAACAATTGGAGACTTAAAAGGTATAAAAACAATATTAAAAGAATAGAAGCAAATACTTGTATCTATATCCATATCTACATACAAGGGGGGGGACCCAAGAAAACCAGAATTATTTTTTGGAGAGCTGACCCCTTGTACCACAGGCATCCCCCACTAGGTAAGTGTTCTAGGAACCCACTGGCATCAGTGTATCAGCCAGCATTATTGTGAGAGACTGTGTTCAAATTCAGTAACTTTTTTTTTGAAGATTCTTTCAACGTATTTGCTCATTTCCTGATAGGTGATTTATGAGTGCACCTCCCACACCATGCTAAGTGTTAGCAGTTTTTGACCAAAAAGCAGCATGACCCCCATGTCCCACCCTCCCTATTCACCCGATTTTTTGTTTATTTGTTTTTCTGGGTGAAAAATATCCTCAAAGGGGATTGTTTTGCCAATGTGGAAGAGGTGAAACAAAAAACAGGACAAGCATCAAAAAATCCAAATTGGCGAGTTCAAAAATCATTTTGAGCAGTGGAAAAAGCATCTTGATATGTGTATTGCATCAAACAAAAGTACTTTGAGGGTGACTGAAGTTTAAACATGTAATATCAAATCAATCAGTTGTTTATTTTCATGGCCAAATCTCCCTTCTTAATTCTTGTCATCATTATCAAATATATCTGCCTTTGCTCAGAGAGATCTTGCAATATTAGGACACAATTCCACACAAACCTCAGTGATAGTTGTCATCTGGACTAACACTCATACCGCAAATTATAAGAATAAACAAGGTTAATTCTAAAACTTGAAGGAATTAATCATGATCATAAGGGTCAAAGTAATATTTTTTAGCCCTTAAATTTCTCCCCTCAATTTCCTACCTAATTATCAGATTATCCTTTCTCTTGTCCTAGGGACAAATGTGAATATGGTAACATAAACAAGGTACTCCATGAAGTATATAAAAATCTGCTACTTGCAATTCAGTTGGGTAGAGTTAATTACTTTATCTTTACAAAGACATAAATTTACACAGAAAGTTTTCCTCTTGCTGATTTGCTCTTATTATAGATCACATTGTATCAAAAGCTAAAGTAGATGCAATATAGTGCATCAACCCTCTAATGAAAAATTAGACTCGGATCATTATTCAGCATGTACCACTTACTAAACTGATGATGTCAGTGATGTAGCACAGTCCCTGCTCTCAAGATGCATACCATCAGGCAAGCAGTAACAGACCTGTGACCAGATTTTTCAATATAATCCAAGTATCCGTGGAGTATTACTTTAAAGTAGAGAAACAAGGTAAGGTTTGCATGTGAGAAGAAAACAACTAAGAGCAGACCAGAGAATGGATTGATTGACCTGGGGGTGATTAAGATTGAAGAAAAGTTTGACGGATGGAAAACTATTTGTTTTAGTAATCCAGGTACATGACTATAAAGAGCTATACTAATGTGAAACAGAATGACTGTGGAAGTGTGATTGTGTGGAGCCAGAACAGAACTGTTAAGGAGATAGAATTGACAGGAGTTTTGTATCAGAAGGAAAGTAAAGGCAAGGAATGTGTTTAAAATGGCTCCCAGACTTATAGATTGGGCTTAGCTAGACAGTTGTGCCATTAATTCCAATAAGGAGCCTAGGAGAGAGTGAAAATAGCTGGCACAGGCACGAAATGAAGCAAGTAGGATAACCTCCCTCGCCAACATGCAGAGAAGAAGATAAATACATGGGTCTGGACCACAGAAAGTGGCTCTCAAATTTGCAAGTTGAAGCTTTAAGCCTGGAAGAGTTTGCTCAGTAACACCAGAAGGGCTGGGCTGAAGCTGAGAAGGCAGGTTCCTGAGCCATACTCCCACTGAAGGGACAAGTAAATTGGACCCCCTGTATGGAGTTGGGAAGGAATAGGTGGAAAGTTAAGAAAAGAACAAGGTATCTCAGGATCAAATAAGATGGGTCAGTAACAAGCGAGCAAGTCAAAGAGAGAAAGAGAGTGCATCAATGGTACTAAATGCCAAAAGAGGATCATGACAGGGGCTCACTGGATTTGGCAATTCAGGGTCATTGGCGGTCTTTAGCAGAACAGTTTCCAAAGCTGTGAGCACAATCTGATTACAGTGGGTTAAACTATGAAGAGATGTGAAATGTGTTGTTATCTTATCATGCAATATCCAATGCATGCCACGGCTAAAAATAGTTCAGTAGGCTGATTATTGATTTTAAGTTATGTTTCAAAACATTGCTCTATTTATTAAAAGCAAAGATGTTATAAATATAAAAAACAATAGGATCAAATGAGTATAATATCGAAAATGAAATCTCCTTCTTTTCCTCTTCCTCCTCTTCATCATTTGGTCTCAGACAAATGGCATTCAACTAATTCAGAAGAAAATTATGAATATTCAAGGTAGAAACTGCATGATGAGATTTCATGGAAGTAAAAGAGATATTAAACAACTTGAGTCCTAAGACACAGTGAAGAAATTTATGGAGGAAGGAGAGTGGTTATAATTTAACATATGCTTTATGCTGCCTATTTTTGTTAACTTAAGGAAATATGCCTAACTAGAATGAAATTTATCTTGTCTCAAGAAAACACTTGGGTTTTTTTTTATATTTATAGTTAAAATAATCCTGTATGCTTTGTATTTAATTTTGGGCTGCACATTATGCACATTGATAAAGTAGCCATTCTTTTAAACAAAATGCCTTTGTGTAGTGTGCTTTATACTATTATTTGGATCTCATATGTAGAATAATGTGCGCTCAAACTTGCCCACAAATAAGAATGTCTTTTAATAGATTACTAGAGGGTGGGTGGATTGCATGTATTAATAAATTAAGTAAAAATGAATGCTGTTTTCTGATCCTGAAATGTTGGACAGCAAATGAATGACTCTAGCGCATTTATTAACTTTCGACCCAAGTACAGTTAAGTATGGTGTTTCTCCCTCTAGAACTAACTCCTTGATATGCATCAGGGCTACATGAACCATTTAATTCCTGGAGATTAGTTTTAAAATATGCAACTATAAAAATTGCTCCAAATTTTTTTTTAAATTTTATCCTTTCTTAATAAAATTAATGTCAATAAGAATACTTTTTAAAATTTTTTATCTTTTGGGGGTTTTGAGGGTTTTCTGTGTGTGGCTTTTGTTTAGTTTTTTTGTTTCTTTTAGAATGAGGCTCTTTTAATTCATTGATAAAGATCTTGTTACAAATTAAGGGACTTGTCATTTTGTGTGCAGTTTTTAAAAGATAAATTTGTACTATAAATAATAATATAATGATTAATTAATATTTATAATGATAAATAATTATCGCATAAATATAAGTAAAGCTATGTTTATATTATAACTTTAATGAAAAAGGTAAAATAGCAAAATCTGTTATTTTTCTATATTAGGCTTTGCTGTATTCGTATATGATGACTGTATTTCTATCATAGCCAGAACAAAATGAATCAACTCAATTTTTTACACTAAAGATAATAAACATTACCTTACAAAAGGTGGTTAAGGTAAATTAAAATGAATTTATGTTTTAGTGCCATTAGGATAAAATATATCTGGGGAAAGACCACTGAAAGAAAATGGCTATGTTTCACATTAACAATCCTGAAGAAATTTATTTTCTATTCACGAAAATCCCTAGAATAATAGTCTTGTTTCCGAATATGAAAACTTTTTCCAATTCTAA
Organism: Carlito syrichta; assembly: GCF_000164805.1. NCBI lineage: Eukaryota > Metazoa > Chordata > Mammalia > Primates > Tarsiidae > Carlito > Carlito syrichta. The sequence continues at coordinate 241,903 of NW_007249022.1, forward strand.
ATTGGAACAGTTCTGCACAATAAAAATCATATTAAAATGTTTGGCAGTAAGTGAGTGAAAACACAGATGTATAAGCTCAGAGACCTGGGAGCTTAAGAATAAAAAAGAACTCATTTTAAATTTGAACCTAAAATTTCAGTTGCATTGAATTACGATCTGGGTTGTATGCCTTACTTAAGAAAAATTATTAGATCATATTATTACCAAGGTTTTTTAGTACCATCTATTATTCATGTCCTGACAAACTATGTGTGATGAGATCTAGCTGGGAAATTAAAACATATGTTCCCAGGCCAGACACAGGTGTGATTTATGGAAATCTAACTTTATAGTTTATTCAACTGTCTTAACAAAAATTATTTTGAAAAGAGAAAACAAATATTTTAATTTTCTTTCAATTTATAATCCATAAAGATTCCAAATGACTATTTAGGCTACTCTATAATTCAAAGTAACAAAATAGTTTAAAAATGATTTTCCCCTTGGTTGGCCCTTAATATGACATTCTGTTTTACACTGGGCATAAGTTTATATCCACAGTACTACCACTTCATATCAAGTAATTTATTTTAAAACTCAGAACAAAATTCCATCAAGTAAGATTGTACTATGATTTCTGAAACTGAGTGATACCTATATTTACATTATTTATTTTGTCCAAACTCCTCATTTCTGCTTCTCCCCCAACAATGTAGTTTACATTTTTAAAAAATTAGTTTACTGTCCAACTTGTTTTTATATTGCAGAAATTAATTATTGCATTTTAAAGGAACACATGATGTGATCTAATAAAAGAAAATATATTTTCAGTGCCTTTTCTCTTTTTCTCTGAATTTTCTGTATATCAGGTGACCACATTTCCTGGTTTGCAGGAGTAGTCGCATCTTCTAAGTGTTGGCCTGGCTGATAGTGCTTTCTTTCACTCTGAAATGTCTCAGTGTGGACAATAAATTATCTATTCTCCTTTTCAATGCATAATTGACCCAAAGTCACTTAATTTCATGGTGCTTCATTTCAGCATTTATACAATAGCTATAATTACTTTTAAAATTTATGAAGAATGATATGAATATGAAAATTACCACCATCATTTTACAAATATAGAATTAATTCTCGTGGTGACTAAGGGCCAAAATGAAAACCATGTATGGTTACATTAATCTTTCTGGCAAGGAACTAGTTGTGTAATTAAATAAACCTCTACAGACAAAAAGAAAAATGATTTTGTATCTGAAAAACCATCTGTTACCTACTTATTACTATGTAGTCAGATTCTAACAATCGGCCCCTTTATGAGATGAACAAATTACATTGCCAAACCTAAATTGCTATTTGAGGTATATAACATGATCTGCATTGATTCTAATGATTCTCCAAAGAAGAGGAGAAAGGAGAAAAAATTGAAATACTTCTTTGCAGTACCTTAGGGTATCCTTTATAATAGCCCATTTTTTTCTAGCTTATTTAGATTTTTAGAACTTTCAAGGCATCACATTTAGTCATTTCTAGAGGAAAAAGGACATCGAAGATTATTCATTCAACAAATAAATATTTACTGTCCACTATAAATAAAACCCTATGCTGGAATTGACATATCCTTTCAAAAGGCTATGTCTATATGATTGAAAACTGAAAGACAATCTCAGTTACTAGTGTCCACTATATGAAGATAGGACGGAAGGCTCTCTGTGTGTAGTCAAACAAGGACCAGGCAAGTTATCACTCATGTGGAATGAAAGATTCTACCTGGTGAAGTGGTAAGATTTCCCCACCTACTTCAGAATCACCTGGACTACTTCTCAAAATGTAGATTCTCTGGCCCCACTCAAGAGTTTCTGATTCAGTGGATCTCAAATGGGACCCAAGACCTGAATTTTAATTACCAACCCTAGAGGACTCATGGGCTATGTACTGCTTAGGAAATTCTACCCCAACGGCACAAAATCCTTTGAATGTGTTGACTTTCACAATTTTTTTGTGTGTTTAGATACATACAAATATAAAAGCTGAACAAGCAAACATAATAAATGAGTAAAATGTGAATCAGGGCATTGTTGTTTGGAGTATCTAACCATCTCAGCAAGATTTTGCTCAGTATCCACACTCTTCACCTTTGAAGTAGACGGTGGCAGCCTCCATTTGAAAGGGGATGAGGATCAAAAATGAGCCGGGCGCGCGCGCCTGTAGTTCCCACTACTGGGAAGGCTGAGGCGGAAGGATCGCCGGAGCCCAGAGGGTCGAGGCTGCAGTGGCCGCTCCTGGCCGGGAGCAGCCACTGCACTCCCATCTGGGCTACGGAGAGAGACTGCAACTCAAAAACAAAAAAAAAGAAAGGGGATGAGGAGCTGGTATTTTGTAACAGGTGCTGTAGGCTAGAAAGCCAGTAAGGGAAAATCGAACCACTGCCTTATTGTAACAAGCAGAGTTACGAGGCAACAAAGCCTTTGACTTTGAGTTTGCAACAGATCACTTCAGCTTAGTTTTTGGACAAAGAGGAGGTGTGGTCATAATTATAATAGTTTAATGATCTCCCTAGAGTGACTGTGTAGGCTGGAACAAAGAATAATTTTTCGTGTGTAACGTTTCTAAAATGCCATGACTATGTAGAAGAAACGGTTTGTAAAATGCACACCTTTCTCAGAATCAGAGAAATCACAGATTAAGAAGAATTCTTAGGAGTCATAATAATTCAACCCTGATGTTCATCAACCCACCACCAGATACATGAAATTTAGCAAATAAACTTAGAAGTCATTTGATTAAAGCAGAACTCTTTAATAATCATACTTAATATATTTCTCTAAAACTTTACTTTTATAAGTCAAAAAATCGTTTATTTATTGTTGTGAATGTAAATGATAGATTCACTCAAACTGGCTGATACTGTTAAAGCAAGTGCTTACGGAGTGCTTACCCTATGGTAGGTGTTCTACAGGAATTATCTTACTTGATCCTGGTGAAGTTGGTATTATTTAGACAGATAAAGAAATGCATCATAATACTACAAGAAAGGGATTGACAGTACTGGGACACTGCCAGGGGAGAAGGGAGTGGGCACATAGCATCAATAAGGGTACCTGAACCCAAACCAGGCGAAGTGAGGATCGTGGGAGGCCCAAACTTCACCTGTACGATGACCACTTATGCACCTAATCCCCACATCTTTAAAATAAAAAATAATAATCATAAAAAAATTTAGAGCTATTAAGTAACTTGAGATCCCACATCTAGTTAGTGGCAGGACCAAAATTCAAAACTGCTTTATCTTCTTCTTTAAGCCTAAATTCTATTTAAATTTTCTCCCTTGACCCAACTCTCTCCATCCCCCTTCCTTTGCTTTGTTTCTCATGATACTATCATTTTCTAACATATAACACAATTTACTTACTTTTGTTTTTATTGATCAGCTCTTCATAAGGATGTAAATTCAAGAGTGCATGGATTTGTGTCTCTTGTTCACTGCTGTATTCCATCAGCTAGGACAACTCAGTAAGAGCTCAATAATGTTTGTTGAACAAATTAATGGATAAATGATCTCCAGAACTAGGAGACTAGTTAGTTAATTAGGATATAACATTTTGTTCTACTGATTTAAAGTGGCCATAAAATTCAGAAAGCAAATGTATAAATCCCTAGAATATGCTAAGTGACTAAAAAGCAATGTTCATATCCATCTATAGAGGTAGTGGGGAAGGAGGTAAAACTATATACCAGAAAAAAGAGTAAAGGGGAATGCGGAAAGGGAATGATTTGTTGTTGTTGTTGTTTTCCGTTTTAAAATATATCTTGTTTCATGTGAGAATGATGGCAAGGTAGAGAGAAAGGAAAGTAAGGGAAAGAGGGTGAAGAAGAATGATAATCATGAAGGTTCTGGCTCCATGGCTTGGGATACTATCGGCCTTTATACTTCCTGTCTGAATCCCTGGCACCTACTCTAACATGAAGATGACACACCTTAGCCAAAAAGCATGTGAAGTCTCAGTCCTCCGATTTCCAGAAACACGTGCTTTGCAGAATTGACTCGGGAATTGGCAAGTTAGTATTTAATTCTAGCTAACCATGCCATTTTACTCACCTTCCACATCCCATCTGTTAGGCGTAGATCCCCAAGTTCTCTTACTGTTTTCTGCATTTATCTGTGTCGCTGCTGTTTTGTTTTTAAATTCTTCTTTTGTCCTGTGTTTGTAGCCACCATTTTCCTACACTCCTTCTCCCAATCTCACTCCGTGTTTTGTCCACAGTCCCCAGTTTGTGAGTGAGTACTTCCCTCAACAAATAAAGCTATGATGCTGAGAGAATTCAAAGTCAGAGAAATCAAAAGTACCCTCCCTTCTCCCTCTGCCTTTTCTGTGCATCTCAAGCCAAAAACCCAAACTCTGTTTTCTTTCTTCATCTTTCTGTGGTGCCCAGGGCACCCGTCCCTCAGATGTTTCTGCAGAGGCAGAGACAGTGCTCTTGCTGCCCTGCATGTTGCCTCACCCCTTGCTTACAAAGACAATCACCGGTCTTTATTCTTCACAGTGCAGTGAGTTTATCGCTTTTCATTTTTTCACTAATGGTAGCGGGCAGGTGTCCTTACAATCCTAACAATAGCTGTTTAATCCCTAGAATCACGTAATTTCAGAATAGAAAGGAGTCTCAAAAGCCCTCTAGTGAAATCCCATTACAAATCCATGGTCAATACAGTGCAAGGTGCACAGTAGATGTTTGGAAAATATTTGCCATCAATAAATATTATAAAATCAACCAGCATGTACCACTATATGATAGCTACTTTGTGCTATTAGCTCTGTTTTTAAAATAATTTTTGGTTATCACTTATTCACATCTGTTTATGAAGTCTATGAATAATCTTAGAGAGGGCTGTGCCACAGAAGATATGAGAAAAAAAAGCAGAAAAACTAGTTTCAGGCTAATAAGGATGATGACATAAAAAGGAAAAGGATTGGTTACTGAAGTAAGAACAAGAAGAATGAGCTTAAAATTATGACACATAAATAATAATATCTTTCACTACCAAGAATGTTTAGATAATGAAAGAACTCACAAAGAAAAGCTGAAGAATTGCAGTTCTTGAAGGTTAGCAACATAATCCAATATGATTCAGGGTTGATTAAATTAGGTTTTCCATGATGGAGTAAAACGGAATATATATGTTAAATGGTTCTTCCTTTGTGAGTCTGGAAAAGGTTAGATTTCCATTTTATTAGAAAGTGTAAGATGATTAGAAAGAGCAAACCCCTTACCTGTCTTAAAGTCATTAATATTCACACCACTCCAGAAATTACAAGAACTATATTCACAGTACATTTTGCCAGGACAGCTGATTTTTTTGAATGATGATTTTTATAATTGTCATTATTCTTTCTTTCAGGCTTGTAATTTTTATAGTTCCCAGTGGTATGTGGTAAACTACAAATACGAACAATACTCTGGAGACATTCGACTGCTACCCCGGTAAGAACCTCCATGATTTTTTCCATGTACGTACTATGTTCTCTGTTCAAGTTCTACTGTTACTTGTGGATACATGTACATTAATATAGTGTCAAGGTACCTTTGCAAAATGTATAAATAAGAGTTAAGATAGAACATTTTGTTAACAATGTATGGTTCACATATTCACAGAGTTTGGAGTGAGATATAAAAAACACTCTGATTATATTTTTTAATGAGACCAGATACAATGGCTCATACCTGGAATCCCAACACTTTTGGAGGCCAAGAGGAAAGGATTGCTTGAGCCCAGAAGTTTGAAACCACCCTGATCAACAGGGAGGTCTTTACCAAAAAAGTTTTAAAAATCAGCTGGTCATTGTGGCACATGTCTGTAGTCCCAGCTACTAGGGAGGCTGAGGCAGGAGAATCACTTGAGCCCAGGACTTTGAGGCTGTGGTGAGCCGTGTTCTTGCCACTGCATTCCAGCCTGAGTGAAAGAGCAAGATCCCAACTCAAAAAAAAAGTTGAATAAAGTTTTTAAAGTTCATCTATCATTATATTATTCTTTTGTGAATTTTTTTTCCAATAGCAGATACAAGAGGGTTAGAAAAGCACAATATGGCCAAAGAATTTTTATGACAATATTCATATTTTTCACTTGTTTCATGTATTTTCATGCTGAACTATCAAAAGTCATGGAAATAAACAACTTTCACAGAAGTTGTATATGTGTGTGTATATATATATATATATATATATATCATATATCATATATACTTACGCCTGTAATCCCAGCACTTTGGGAGGTGAAAACAAGAGGATTACCTGAGCCCAGGGGTTTGAGACCAGCCTGGGTAACTTGGCAAGACCTCGTCAATATAATAAACTTTAAAAATTAGCCAGGCATGGTGGCGTGCGCTTGTAATTCCAGCTACTTGGAAAGCTGAGGTGGAAGGATCACCTAAGCCCAGCAAGTGGAGGTGTCATGGTGGTGAGCATGCCACTGCACTCCAGTCTGGGCAACAGTGAGACTCTGACTCAAAAAATTTAAATCCAAAGTGAGGCCTGAACTTTACCTGTACACTGACCATTTGTATTCCTAATTCTGAATTGTACCCCACATCTTTAAAATAAAAATTTTTTTAAATTTAACTGGGCATTGTGGCTCATGCCTAAAATCCCAGCACTTTGGGAGGCCAAAGTGAGAGGACTGCCTGAACCCACGGGTTCGAGACCAACCTGGGCAACTTGGCAAGACCTCATCTCTACAGTAAATAAAGAAAAATTAGTCAGGCATGATGGTGCATGCCTGTACTTCCAGCTACTTGGAAGGCTGAGGCGGAAGGATCACCTGAGCCCAGCAGGTCAAGGCTGCGGTAGCCATGAGCGTGCCACTGCACTCTAGCCTGGGCAATAGAGTGAGACTCCAACTCAAAAATAAATAAATTAATTAAACCAATCAATAAAAAGGAATAAATGCCTATGTTTCCCCCTGGATCTTAGAAATATAAAGCCTTTAGGAGAAGTTGACTTAGTTCTACCTCTGCATATATGTCATCTTCACAGAGAAATTCAGCTCACGTGAATGTCTGATGTAAGGTAGAAATGTATTTAGTGTTTGTTTCTTCTACTAAAGTAAAAATTCCCAAAGGGCAGGACTTTTCTCTGCAGAATCCCCTGCAGGCCTAGGACATTGCCCAGCACATAGTAAGTGCGTAATACTATAATTACTTATTGGATGAATAAGCCAAGTGAATGGCATATTTTAAAATATAATATTACTGGATAGAATTGGAGTTGTTCAAATTTAAAGAACTGCTACCTCCCACCTCATTGGTTCATCAAACTAAAGTGATACAAATAATTCAGAAAAACACCTAAAACAATGAAAAGTTATGTAGTTTTTATTAACACTTTCCTCAAGTGAAATGTTGAGATGACAGACATCATAACTAATTTTTTAACAGATACATGATACAGAATTGGACACCACTTTTTCAGATTTCTTGTGCCCCCAGAAGCATGTTTCCCAGCCTTGGATGCTTAGATGTGCTGCTCTCAATTCCTGATGCAGAATGTGAAGGAGGAATTATTAATTATTACTATGATTATTAGTTTTGAGAAAGTGACATTTGAGCTCAGATCTCAATGAACAATAGCTACCAGTGCTGTGATCTTGGGAAAAGGGCTCCCATAGGAAACAGCATAGCAAAGCCCTACAGGGGGAGTCGGTGGGGTCACTTGAGCAGAATGACAGGCTAAAGTTGGGGGCTGGAAGCATGGCCAGATGAAACCATGAACCTTAGGCCAAGAGACCTTGCGGGCCCCAAAAAAGAGCTTGAATCTTACTCTTTTTGCAATAGAGGCCTTGTGGAATTTCAACCAGGAGTGTGGCATGATCTGGTTTACCTCTTTACAAGATCCCCTGGGCTACTTTAGGGAGAATGGGATTGTAGGAGTGATGATGGAAGGAAAAGAGAGAAAGAGCCATTTCTTTTGGAGTTGCATTGCTGTGAAGAGAAAAAAAAAGTTATTCCAAAATTTCAAGTGTGTTTTCAAAACACTGAGCATTAACTTCTACAAGTCTTCAAATGTTCTTTTAGACTCAGGTCACTGCTCATAAATAACCTTTTATTACTTCATGTCGGGAATGTCCGCCACACCACAGGCCTTTGTGAGTAATTATTACCTTCAGAATGTCTGGGAGTTCATCACACACTTTTTGCAGGCACAATTGAAAAGCAACGCATTTTTTGAAACATCAAGACTTCCTCTTTCTGAAAATAGTTCTGAGAAATGGTTACAACTTGGAAGCTGTGTCTGAGCAGTTGGAAGACTTCATATCAAGTGAGAGGATGTAGACAGTAGCACTTAGCTGCGCTTTTGAATAAAGGTCTTCCTGCCATCTTTAGGTCTATTGTACTCTTCAAGGATGGTACCCCAAGCACTGTTCATCTTTTCTTGTATTCACAATGCCATTTTCTAAAAAGTAAATTAAAGATTTTATATTCACGTATTCTTCCTTATTAAAACAATAGAGGAAGCCGCTCCAGTAAGCACAGGTCGTGGACATCATTGTTGAATTGAGATTCTCACTGAGCATACAAGAGGATTAATCTCATGAGAAGAAATGAAAAAGTAGTCAAAATATTGTTGAAAATTTCCCTTACTTTAACTACTGAAAGTGGAAGTTGATACCAAAATAGGGAAGAATAAGACTGCCACAGACCAAGATGTATTTATGAAGTATTCATATTCAAAATGAAAATCAGAAGTTGTGGAATATAATCCTCTAGCATAAACACTAGGAAAATGAAGTCTGCAACACTAAAGAGCAGAATTAATTTTTTAATGATTTCACAAAACTAAGCACTCCCCTCAAAAGGCTATGCATATTTAGGTCAGTAGTGGAAACAGATAATTTACTTGGGCCTTCTGAGGCTATTAGAAGTAAATCATTTTCATACCTCCTGGATTAGAAGAATTCTCCTGTCTGCTACCAATTTAAATTGATCATTTCTTTTTATGAGTGCTAAGGCTGCAAAATAAAAATTTGCAATTATGGAAAAGTGAATAAAAGTGGTGAAATTTATTCTTTAAATTTAAAATTGCATTTTTACTAACTCTTTTAAAAATTCCACTTTAAAAAAAAGTTGGGAACATCTATGGAAAAGAATGAGACCTTTAAAAATTAGTTTACCAAGGGCACCTGCATAATGAGGATTTGTATACCTAACCCTGCTAACCCTGAATTTTACCCCACAATTGTAAAATAAAAAAAAAACAAAAATAAAAATAAATTTTAAAACTTAGTTTACATCTGCGTGTTCCAGTTTACAAAGATGGCCTCTACAAATCAGGTTGAAGTGCAAGTTGTAGTCCAAAACATATAATAAACCCAAGTTTATAGGTAAATAAATAAATAAAACAACCTCTATGTATCAAAATATATGCAAACATTTATTTGTGCAAATGATATATTCTGTACATGAACCTTAGGTTTATAATTAATATAGACTTTAGATATATTATAAAATGATGAGGACAAACTGCTAACCGTGGTTACATATGGAGAATGTCATTGTGGCAGCAAAGACATGAGAAGGACTATTGTGTTCACACATGTGCTGTTTAACTATTTAAATGGTATTTTTAAATAAAACACTAGATTCTGAAAAAAAAATTCCACTTTTTTTTGAAGTGTGTGTTCATAGAAAGATACTAAAAAGATATATTTTTCAGGCTAGAATGTAAAACATAAGCCTTTACACGTTAGAAATAAAAATAAGCACCGAACTTTGAGTTCCCAGGAGATAAGAACAGCATAAAAATATATGATGCCACCAATTTCATTAAGCCACTGAAAAAAATACAGAGATATACGGCATACTAACTTTTTTTTTAACCATAGTTGATTCAATAGAAAGAATAAAATTTCATAAGAGTATAATCTGTGACTGAAGATTAAATAAAATGTATCCAGTTTAATTGGGATGAATTAGAACAGAATAATTTTTTTAAAATAAGAGAGCATTTCCAAGTCTCAAAAGAATGTTGGTAATTTAATGGGTATTGCGTTGAATCTGTGGAATTAAAGAAAGCTGCCAATGAAAGGACATGCCCACATTCACTACAACCTTAGCTGCCTATGTGACCTACATTGACACCCTATGGTGTGCACATATTTACTTTTTTTTAAATGAAGAATAAGATCAGCATGGATATGGACTAGAGACTATTGGGTTTGGTTGAGTTTTGCTGTTGGCCTCCTTAGTGTCCTCTGCCTCAGATCTTCTGAGTTATTTTGAATTGTTAATTCTTTTTGTTTGTTTGTTTTTGCTTTTGGCTTATCATTCTAGTGTTGTTTTTTTTTTTATTTTAAAGATGTGGGGTACAATTCAGGGTTAGGTATACAAATGTTGATTATGCAGGTACCCTTATTGATGAGGTGTGCCCCTCCCTCCCCTAGCAGTTTCCCTGAACTGCCAATTCCCCCCGCACCCCGACAGTTTCCCACTACTGCCAATTATTTTCTTATTGTATTATGATAATTTCTTAAAGCAAACTTAAGAGGAACATTTTTAAAAATTTGATTTTATGGTCCAGGCATGGTGGCTCATGCCTATAATCCCAGCACTTTGAAGGCCAAAGTGGGAAAATCATTTGAGACCAGAAGTTTGAGACAAACCTGGGCAACATAATGAGACCCTGTCTCTACCCCCCAAAAAATTGTTTTAAATAGCTTGGTATGGTGCACATGCCTGTAGTCCCAGCTACTTGGGAAGCTAAGGTGGGAGGATCACTTGAGCCCAGGAGTTTGAAGCTGCAGTTAGCCGTGATTTGCACCATTGCTTTTCAGCCTGGTTGACAGCAAGATGCAATCTCAAAGAGACAGAGAGAGAGAGAGAGAGAGAGAGAGAAATGTTATTTTATTAAAGAACGTGTAGAGATGTTATAAATTGTAATAGAATATAATATAAAGCGACTAAGTATCAAAAGCATTTGAAAAATTCTTAAAAACTTTGTCTGAAGCTCTCTTCTTTCTTTTCTAAATTGTCTACAGACAATTCATACAAAGAAAAAATAGTTAAGAAATTCCTACTTAACATTTCTTAAGAATAGTTTATATATTTTTGCAATATGTTTTATTCCTCTTAGCATAAAGAATCAGCTCAGTAGATGCATTTTTGTTCACTCTTCGTACAATTTCTTTGCCACTTTAAAATTTTTCATACTTCATTGCTTTGAAAGTGTTAAACAAATTTTTAAACCTAGGCAAAGTTTAAAGACTTGTGTACAGTGCCCATCCTTTTTCTCACCATCTAGAATGTGTCTTTTAATTTTGCTGTATTTGTTTTATCACATTACCTGTCCATCCATCCATCCATCCATCCTTCTAGCCACCCATTAGTTCATTTTAATCTTTGATAATTTCTTTTTTTTTCCAGATGGATTTTTAAATTATCTTATTTTTATTTATTTTGGCATTGTGGTGTACAAGTGAGGGTTTGCTACATAAATAGGTGGAATGCAGGTGAAGTTTGGGCTTCTAGGTGGCCCTCTCTCCCCTTGGTAGTGGACCAGGTACCATTGTGTTGCCCTGTGACCCCTCCCTGCTGCCTTCACCCTCCCCTAGCAGTGTCTAGCAAATACTGATCGCACCCTTGTGCTAGTGTGATTGGTGTTCAGGGCCTGCTTATGTGTGAGAGCACGCAGTATTCAGTTCTTTGTTTCTGTGATAGTTCACTTTAGTACAGGTGGTCTCCAACTGCATTCAAGTTGCTGCAAAGGCCATGATTTTGTTCTTCTTTATGGCTATATAACATTCTATCATGTATATGTACCACATTTTCTTTACCCAGTCCACTTTCCATGGGCATCTGTATTGGTTCTATGTTTTTGCTATTGTGAATAGTGTGACAGTAAACATGCGTGTGCGGGTGTCTTTTTGGTAGAGTGATTTATGTTCCTCTGGGTATATTCCCAGGAGAGGGATTGCTGGATCATGTGGAAGCTCTATTTTTAGTTTTTTGAGAAATTGCCACACTGCTTTCCATAGAGATTGAACTAGCTTGCATTCCCACCAATAGTGTAGAAGCATTCCCTTTTCTCTACAGCTGTACCTGCTGTTTTTTGACTTATTAATGATGGCCATCCTTACCAATATTAGGTGGTTTCTCACTGCAGTTTTGATGTGCATCTCTCTGATGATTAGTGAGGCTGAGTATTTTTTCATGTGTTTTCTGGCTGCTTGTATTTCATCCTTTGATTTCAAAGTGAGATTAAAACATCAGTACACTGCCTCTCTAAATATTTCATAATGTGTACCTTTAAATATATCCATATATATGCTGCAGTATATTTTGTCTTTTGATATAAAATTTACCTACAAAGAAATGCACAGATAACAAGTGAACTGTTTGATAACTTTTGATCATGAGTACAGCTATGCAACTCAAACCTCTGCTGGGATACAGGACATTATTATCCTCCAAAGAGTGAACTGCCACCCCTCCCTGGTCAGTTCTCACCTCTATTTCTCCCCCAGACACAACTAATGTTCTGATTTTCATAACATTGGGAAAACACCATGTGAATTCTTGTGTTTCTGGCTTCTTTTATTCAACATGATGCTTCTGAGTGATAGCCATGTTGTTGCATGTATCAATAGCTTTTTTCACCTGAGTAATATTCCTTTGTGTGGATTTACCATAGTTTGTTTAGTGATTCTCCTGTTGACAGGCACTCTTTCAGCATTATGAGCTGAGTTGGTCATAAGCCACTTTAAATCCATGGGCTTTTGAGAAACTTTGACAATAAGATATAGGCTATCTCAGTTATTATTTCCATGGCCAGCTGGGAGATTTCAGAAAAATCTTCACAAGTACTTAGCCTTTTGCATTGAAATTTGTGAATCCCTTACATAGTTTCTTTACTTTTCTGTTTCTACCTCATTATTGGTTTGAAAGTCTGTTCCCTCTCTTTCTTGTTTATAAGTATTTTGTGGGAATCAACATTACCAAGAGAACCTGGACTGAGGCACAGTATTGTAATCCATCGTTATCAAAAATAAATGCCCACAAAATTATTATTTTGTAAGAAAGAAGAGGATGGATAAACCATGCTGGCCAAAGAGGATAAAATGAAGAGTTCAGAAACCAGTGGCATTGTATCAAGGTCAAAAGGAGACTGATGGGAAATAACTAGCATAGGACCACATGTTGACATCCCATGTACATGTTTGTCCTTGCCCCCCTTTTCCTGTTTTCCTTACTCATTCACTTTGAATGTTTCTTCAGTCCTTCCTTTACTGCTGTGTTACCATTTTAAGAATCCCGGGACACTCATGTTCTGTCCTCTGCAGACAAAGTACTTTGAGTAATTGCTCTGAAATCAGTCATTTGAACCTGCCTGTGAATCTCAGGTGACATGTCACCTCTCACAGGAGGGGGAGAAAGGAAAGGATGGTGTTTACACGCTTGATTTTGCCAATCAAATGAAAAGGTAAAAGAGACTACTTTTTGTTCAAAGAAAGTCGTTGATATTAAAGAAAAAAGGAATATTTTTGGTGAGGTAGGAATAATTTTCCAGTGGTCTTTAAAGAACACTGTGCACTCTGTGACTTGCTTTGCCTTCATATAAAGTTGACCCTGACCAAAAGAGGCAGAACAAGTTAACATCAGTGCAGCTGGCACAGATTAAGCCTCTGCAAGAAGGAAAAATGACTTTCTTAGAAGAGAAAATTTGCTGCAATCTTACTTAACATGATTATTAAAGATGGCTTGAACTTACCTTTCCTAAATCCAGGCTTCTAATACCATCTCTTAAAAATGGTTAAAATGTGAAATATTAATGTTTTGTCTATTTTACCACAATAAAATAAGACCTTATCCGGAATGGAGAACATAGTTCTGTTCTCAGGCTGTCCATAGTTTAAAGGTGATGTCTGTAGTATTTTTGTGCTCTAAATTTCTCTGCTAGAAATGGAAAACCAAATACCACATGTTCTCCCTTATAAGTGGGGCTTAACTATGGATCTGCAAAGGCATGGAGAATGCTATAATGGACATTAGCAATTCAGAGGTAGGAAACACAAAGGGGAGAAGTGATTTTAAAAAAAAAAACCTATTAGGCACAATGTACACAGGTGAGGGTGGTAGGTACACTTAAGGCCCAGACTTCTTCACCACTTTACAATGCATCCATGTAACCAAAAGCCATATGTACCCCCTAAAGCTATTGAAATTAAAAATAAGCCGGCCTTGGTGGCTCAGCCTGTAATCCCGCGCCTTTGGGAGGCTGAGGTGAGTGGATTGCCTGAGCCCGTGGGTTCGAGACCCGCCTGGGCAGCAAAACCTCATCTCTACAATAAATAAAAAAAAACTAGCTGGGCGTGGTAGCGCATGCCTGTAATTCCAGCTACTTGGAAGGCTGAGGTGGAAGGATCGCCGGAGCCCAGCAGGTCGAGGCTGCAGTGGCCGGGAGTGGTCACTGCACTCTAGTCTGGGTGACAGAGTGAGACTCCAACTCAAAAAAAAAGATTAAATAAATAAATAAATAGATTTTCCTGCTAAAAATGAATGGGCATTCTCATGCCATTCAGAAGAAGAGTATGAGTATTCTGAAACTGTCAGTTAATACTTTTGTGGCTATGCAGTATGGCAATTGTGTGAATACTTAAGTTTAAAGAGTCCTAGTCATTCCCCTCTGTCTGGAATATCATTGACATAGGAAACAATTTGTGATGGGAATACTAAGTGTGCCACTGGTCTTTTTTCTCAATAGTCAGATTCAGAGGTTGTTTCTATACAATATAAATCATCTTAAAGAAAAAGAAACACTGTTATTCTCGGTCTCTTTATATTTGACCTTTTTGTTTAGATTCCACATATAAGAAAGATTATGCCTTTTTTTTTGTATCTGGCTTATTTCACTTAGCATATTATCCTCCAGTCCATCCATGTTATGGCAAATGGCAGAATCTCTTTCTTTTGAAAGGCTGAATAATATTCCATTGTGTGTGTGTGTGTGTGTGTGTGTGTGTGTGTGTGTGTGTGTGTACACACTATATCTTCTTTCTTTATGTCTGCCAATGGACAGTTAAGGATATGTCTATATCTTGGCTATTATGAATAAGGCTGCAATAAACATAGGAATATAGAAATCTTTATAAGATAGTGACTTTTTTCCTTTGAGTATATATATATATGCAGAAGAGGAATTTCTGGGTCATATGCTAGGTCTATTTTTTGGGCAAGAGGGGTGGCCCTTGAAAGGGCCTTTGAGGAATGGGATGACCGAGTCGAGCTCTAGTCCCCAAAGGCTAGAGGATGCATCCCTGGCGCTTGAGAGCATAGACCACGTTCATGACCATGAGGGTCTTGCGCTTGACCTGCTCCGCATAAGTGATGCCATCCCGGATCACATTCTCCAGGAACACCTTGAGCACCCCGAGGAGTCTCCTCGCAGGTGAGGCCAGAGATGCGCTTGACTCCCTCGCAGTGGGCCAGGCGCCAGATGATTGGCTTGGTAATGCCCTGGATGTGGTCGTGCAGTACCTTGTGGTGGCTCTTGGCGCCGCCTTGGCCAAGACCCTTACCTCCTTTGCCACGACCAGACATGTCTACAGTTGAAAGAAGCACAGCATCTCTATTTTTAGTTTATTGAGGAACTTTCATACTGTCTTCTATAATGGTTGTACTGATCTACATTTTCACCAACAGTTACCAAGAGCAGGGGCGGGAGTGGGGACAGGGAATGGGAAGATGTAGGTCAAAGGACACAAAGTAGCAGATATGTAGGATGCGCAAGTCTAAATGTCTAGAGTACAGCAGGAGGATTGTAGTTAATAAAATTGTATGGTATTAGGGATTTTTGTTAAATATTAAGGAGATTTTAACTGCTCTTGTCACCAAGAAAAATAATTATGTGAAATGATAAATATGTTAATTTGCTTCACTCTAGCAGCCATTTTACTCTCTAATTGTATCCCATAATAATATTGTGAAGTTCAACTACATTCAATAAAATTCCACTTAAAAATACATTCCCTAAAATCTCTACATAAAATATTTCGTATAGTAGAAGGGACTGAGTAGCTGGACATCAAGGAATGCCTGAGGCTTGGATGGTGTTTACTGATTTCCTTTCAACCATTAGTTATGAAATAGAATCAAGTCAAGGGAAACTTATTTATGGCTTATTTTGCCATTTATAAAACCAGGTGTACTATTCTTGCTCTTCTGGGCTGGCCAGGCACCCTGTGACTTAAACAGACATTTCCATGCTACCGCAGAAATGCACAAAGTGAGCATCATTAGTGCTAAGCCCCTCTAGTGCACCCTTTTGCGGAAGCTATGGTGAGTGAGCAGCGCAGCCTAGTGGCTACAGCACAGACTGGTTCCCAGGATCGTGGGTTTCATGGCTGAGGTTCTTCAGATGACCATTGTGTGCCCTTCAGCATATCACATATAGATGACACAGAAAGGTTCATGAGAATATGACTACTTAATATTCCACTTCAAAATGTGGAGGGAGGAAAATATAGACTGCCAATGGACAGTTAAGGATGTGTCTATATTGGCTATTATGAATAAGACTGCAATAAACATAGGAGTATAGAAATCTTTATAAGATAGTGACTTTTTTCTACTAAACCATTCAAAATGTCCTGCTTACATGTATCTAACTCAAAAAGGTACATGTAAGTTTGTACAAATAGTAACTACATAGTTTCAAATAGAGATTTATTTACTGGAGAGGAAAGTGAGTACTCCCGTGGAAATGGGATTCTTGCAAGATTACATTATTTTACAAAAATTTGTAAGAATACCAGCACAATCATTACCCAGGGAGCAGCTGAAAATGAAAGCAATGTCTCAAATGACAAATCAGAATCTTTTTTTTTCCCCCTTAAATATTAGGGCAGAATACAAACCAGAGAAACTTCCTTCGCATTCCTTTGAGGTTGACCATGAAGATGCTGATAAGGATGAAGTAAGTCAATTGTTGGAAGTATAATGTTTAAAACATGAGGATAATTAGTTCCTGACTTGCACTGGAGTGTTTCACATTCTGACCTGTTTGTCACAAGTTGTAGTAGCTGTTGGTGTAGGGCGTTTAGTCGAAATGAATCACGTTTGTTTTGAAATTGAACGTGATTATTTAAGATGAGTCAAAGAGAGGAAAGGAAGTCTCGTTTTTAAATGCAGTGTCTAGGATCCACAAAAGATGGCTGTGACACTAATGATGCCTTTTGTACAGGATACCACCTCCCACTCATCGTCGAAGGGCGGAGGAGGAGCAGGAGGAACTGGAGTTTTCAAGTCTGGCTGGCTTTACAAGGGGAATTTTAACAGCACGGTGAACAATACTGTCACTGTTCGGGTAAGGAGACATCAAGGCTCATCTTTATCTCTGTCACCTTTCTAACACCCACTGCTTTGCCATAGCACAGAGAAGAGCCATTTGCATTGAGTTCATGTTTCATGCGATATTTTATTTATGAGGAAGTAAGATGCTTTTCTCTAGAATAGTGCCCCAGAAATATAGCACTCTTGAAGGAATTAGAACAATTCTAATTTCCATGAATAATACCATAGCACACTGCAATCTGAACTACCTCCTTATATCTTTTTCTTTACTTAGTCATTCAAAAAGCGCTACTTCCAACTGACTCAGCTGCCAGATAACTCCTACATTATGAATTTTTACAAAGATGAAAAAATATCTAAAGAACCTAAAGGCTGCATCTTTTTGGATTCCTGTACAGGTGTGGTGCAGGTGAGTAGAAAACTTTTACCCCTTGGAATTTGTTCCAACTGAATATGTATATTTTTTTTCCAGCAAATATTTATGGAGTAACTGATATGAGTCAGGAACTGTTGCTGTGGACTCTAGGGATCAGTGAAGAACAAGGCAGCCTAGAGCTCTGCTTCCGCAAAACTTACTTTCAATAGAGAAAGAAACAAGAACACAAGGAAATAAATAAACAGAGTTGCATCAGTTCATACATTTTGCAATAAGGAAAATAAGCATAGTAACAGAAGGAAGAGAGACAAGTGGTGAAGCTGCAAAGGAATATCAATACTCAATAAGTGAGAAGATTATTTTTTGCAGAGGGACCACGTGATTTGATAACCAAAGAACAAACAGAAGCAAGTGCAAAGGTCCTGGGGCAGGAGCAAGTCTGATATACGTTCTAGGAGAAGAGGAAAAGTGAAAATCTGCACAGCTGCTGTATAGACATCCCCAAGCTAAAGAAATTCAGGGGAAAAAATTATAACAATCATATAGTATAAAAGTATGCGCTTCATAAATGTAACTTTAAATCAGGTAATAATTATAAAGTGAATTTACAGTGTGCATACACATCATCTTTCTTCTAAGAGGAAGCTTTCTTCAAAGACAAGAATTACACTGATTCCCAAGAGTAATTTCAGAAACAGATACAGTGCTTTTAACAGATAATGTTCTGCAAGCTCTCAGTCTTCAAATTATTGCTCTTAGTTCTAAATTTGACATGGGCCACAGTTGCAAAGGGAATTGGAATAATTCCATAGACCTAATTTGAACTTCTTTCCAAACATTTATTCTTTATACTCTGATGAAATAACTTTCCTTATTCCTCCTTGTGTAAAAATCAGAGCAATCAAGTGTTCTAGCAATCTCCCCTCAAATTTCACAATGGCTTTGTCTCACTGAGGTTGAGGAATCTTTCTGGTCATGGGCCATTCAAGCAGTACTTTCGGTTACCACAGACCTCAGCACTCACGTGGCTTGTTACTGGCTGAGTTTGTGATGGCTACTAGTGGCATTCAGAAATGTAGACATAAAGAGATTTCTCTCCAGTCACTTAGTCCTGGCCTATTTCTGGACAGTTCATCTGTTAAAATCTGGAAGTCGTAAGGCTGAACTTTAAAAGGAAAGAATTAATTAAGTGTTGCTGAGTACTCCACTAGAAGGGAAAGATAATTGCATTTTAACACAGATGCCAACTTTCCATACAGAAAGGGCAATAATGATCTTAATGGAGGGTGGAGATAGTTTTCTATTGTTGGTCACAAAGGAGACTCTTTGGCCTTGGAAACATGAAACAAAACTTTAGCAATATATCAAAGATCAATAACTAAATTTTAAAGACATCGAACTAAAAAAATTTAATATATTTTTTTTCCATTTGTACTTCAAATCTTTTTCTGGCAAATGAGTCATCATTTTTAAAGAGGTATCATTGTTTCTTGTTATATATATTAAGTTTGCAGAGATACAGTTTAATATGCAACATCATTCTTCTTCAGAGAATCACAGAACTCATTGTTGAATATACTTCTAGTGCTCTAATTTGATCTTCCACGGTAGGACCCTCTTGTCTATCACCTCTTGATTAAAACATGTTTCCTTCTCTGCTTAGATATTGTCTTAGAAATTAAGAGTTCTGTAGGGGAAGACATATACTTGGGATTCATGCAGGTCAGCGTTCAAGTTCTAGTTTTGTCATTCACTATCTGATGACTTTAAGTAAGTTACTCGACCTTTTTGATCTCAGTTTTCTCATCTGTAAACTAGAATAAATGTGCCAACATGTGAAAAGGACTGAAAGATAGTGTATTCAGTCTTTTTCCCCTAATTCTTCCACTAATTACAAAGGTCACAAGTTTAGGATATAAAGCATTTCTTTGTGGGAAAGCCTTCCCAAAAAATCTTGATTTACCTTCCTGAAATTTTTACCTAAATATGCTAATATATCTATTTCTTTATTTATTCATTAATTCTTTTGACAAAATTATTTTAGTGCCCATGGTTTTCTAGAAACTGTGCTTAGGACTGGGGAACTCAATTCCTGTTGAAGTCAAATCAGAGAGAGACATAGCTACATGCTCACTATTATGCAATCTCATAAGAGCTATGGTAGAGGCATGCATGGCAGAGTCTATGGAATGTTCTGGAAGCACTGAACAATGATGAACTCTCCTAGATCAAGCTGCAAGTCTGCAAAAAGCTGGGATTGTCTATAAGATTCCCCAAGGTAGATTTTGCACATATACATTTTAATGGATTCAGTCTATTCCTGCGTCTATATTCCTCTTTATCATCCTTTATAGAGATAAGGACCAGCTTCTTGAGATCACTTCGGGGAGCTGGACAATTCGGTCACTTATTGCTTTGTGTGTTGGTCCTAGTTCTTACATATTTGCCTATGGCTTTTTCTGACTTGTAAGTTTTTACCTCTGGAAAGAAGAATTGGAGTGAGAGAGTACAAATGTAACCATTGCTCTAATAAGTTCTCAGGCACAAAATATGCCTGGAGATGAAACATACCCAAAAGCACATAGCAAATGAATAACTAGAATGAGTCAGACGAATTTTGTTAAAAATCATTGCCAGTTTCCCTTGATTAAAACAAAAAAGACCAAAGTCTTTGCTTCAGCAAGTACTGTCTACCATTCAGCATGTTTAGGGCGTTCAAGTTCATAATAATCTTCAGTGATATGCCATTTTAGTTTGCCTCATTCCGATCCATATCACTGTGTTTTCCTTAGAATATTTCTTGGAATTCTTACACATATATTACAAGGGAGAGTTCAAGAAGAGAGAAACTCCTACACAGCTTTCTCAGAGACTTTAGGTGATTATTTATGATTGACAGTTTCCTGGATCATGGGGGGGAAAAAGACCTAACCATTGTTTTTCATTTTTTTGTAACATCATGAAGCAGAATTGGATCTATTTTATAGGCCTATAGTTTCAGTCTGAAACAGAACTTCCAGTTTTTGCAGTTTCAGTTTTTTTTCCTGGGACTAAGGGATCTTTAGGCCTGTGTTATCCTATCCGGTTCCTTCAGAGTTCATTCATTCATTTATTCTCATATTCATCCATCATTCATCCATTTATTCATTCTAGTTACTGCCACTGTGGAAGAGAATGAACATCCCAGAATACCATCTGTCTTGGGTCCCTATCTCAGCAATGATAATGACTAATGTCACTTTATACACTTAAATGGGACTGGATGGCATGTCAGACCCTGTTTATTTCCTCCTAGGTGCTGAGTCTGCCACCATGTGTATATGGGCTTTAAGACAATGGCTTTATGTACTTAACCAGACTAGAAACTCAGATACCTTCTACAGGGGCCAGGTGTGAGAAATAGGACATCTTGGAATATGTAGACCTGAAAATCAGTCAGATTGAGGACTAAAGAGGGAAGTACCTTTCAAAAAAATAACCCTTCCATATACCAAACTCTGGCTCTAAAGGACTCACTTCCCAGAGTAATAGGAACCAAAATGACACTTGTGATTGTCTTCATTTAATATATTACTTGACAGCAATTGATGGAACATGCATTACTTTTGTCCCCATTTATTAAAATACAGCTCCAAGAGAGAGAATTGCTTTTCCAAGTCACAGAGATAATAAATGGCAAAATTAGATTTGAGGCAAAAGAATGTTCAAGGTTATAAAAAGATGCCCCAGGAAATGCAGTATTTATCATATATAAAGTGAGTATACCCACATGCGTGTATTTATTCTACATGAGCTACATGGGCAGAAAAAAATACTACAAAGATATACTCTTTAAGTAGGGAGTTTTAGATATAGGATTAATTTCAGTAAATATTGAAATATATTGAAAAACTTATGATACATAAAGCATTGTGGAAAAACCAAATGCAAAAATAGATGTGGCTCATGTTTTCAGAGAGCTTCCATCCTGTGAAAAGGATGCACAGAATAAAATATAAATATATGGCACATGCAAATAAAACATGAGTGACATGTCTCAAACAATAAGTACTGATATACATATGCAAGAGTGAAGTTACATTTACCATTACACAATGCTATATTATATTGCACACATGTTAAATACATATTGCATGTGTTTTGTTTCTGCTTATTTGTTTACTGACACTCCATTACACCAGAATGTAAGTTCAATCAGGAAGAGCACTTTACTTGAAATTTTTTCAGTACTATGTACCACATAGGAGATACCCAATAAAATTGTTTTGAATGAACAAACAAACCTAGAGAGAGTGGGAAAGACTGCATGGATAGTACCCACCAATGCCAGTAACCTGGATTTAATATTGTGTGTTTCCTTTTAAAACTCTTCTTTTGTTCCTGCAAAATTCCACAGCTTTAGAACATGTAGGCAAAAGTTGAACACCTCCATCAGAATTTCCTGGGAGTGAATCAAAGTTAGAGTATCTTCTGTAATTCTTACAACCACCACCCCGGTCGAACAACAGTAGTTTGTATCATTAGGGGAAAGTTTCCACTCTGACTACATTTCTAATTTTGTGGCAGAAATATATAAAATTATAACAATTTGCTCATGTGTCCCTCCTGCTTTAAATATCCTTCCCTACACTTTAGTCCACTTCTATTTGCATATTTCAAATTAGACCCGTCTCCTTCTGGGAAAGGTGTGCTTCTGACCAATCTCAGGTACCTACTCGTCACATCAGCCCATTTTAGTTCTCTGCACAACAGAGAATCTTTGTTTTTCAATTGTTTGTTCATTCCATCAAGCATTCATTCATTCATTTCTTATCTACTAGAATGCCAGTTCCCAAACAATAGGAACCTGTTCTACTCTATTCATAAAATGACTGTTTTGAACCCACCATTATTGAACTCTTCTATGTGTCAGGACAATTACAGGATACAATCCTCATGGAGGACGCCTTGAACAAGACATCTATTTGTCAAAGCAAACAAAAATGAATAAGTATATAATTCCAAATTATTGTGGTATTCTGGAGTACAAGAACCTTTGTTCCTTTGTCCTAGACTGGGAATATGAGGAAGGTTTTCAGCTGAGACTTGACGAGTAAACACAAGTCGTGAAATGCATGAGGGGCAAACATCACACTCACTGTGCTTGTGAGAGCATGTGTGGTTGTGGGTTAAGGAGTCTGTCTCAGGCCTTATGGAGGTAGCAAAGACATGACAGGGGCACATTTAGGAACTAGAACAAGTCCTTGTGAGTGGGTCACAAAATGCAATGTAATGTAAAGATATCAAATTAAAGAAGAATCAAGGTTGGTGGAAAAGTCAGAGCCAGGAAAGAAAATGAGGCATCTTTGCACATGACACCATTTGGAGCCATTGGACTTGATGAGAAAGGAAAGGGTCTTGAGGCAGAGCCAGGAGAATTATTAGAAGCCATGAGGGAGAGGGAGAGCCAGTAGAAGAAATTGAGAAATGATGACCAATGAGGTAAAAAGAAAACCAGAAGAGACTGTGGTCATGGAAACCAGGGAAAGATGAGTTTCAGGAAAGAGGAAGTGGCCACCATGTTAATTCTGCTGAAAGGTCTGAAGAAAGAAACGTCCCTCAGAGAGTATGGCAACATAGAGCTTATTAGTGACCTTAACAAGCTGCCTCTGAAGTGTGCTGGCATCAGAAGCCCAGTTGGAGTGAATTATACACAAAACAGAAACTCAAAGCAACTGTTTGAAGAGGTTTAGAATATACTCACACACGTGCCTGAAAGATAAAATCTTTTAGCTAATGTACCCATCTAATCAACAAAAGCCTTAAGATATTTCTTAGTACAAAAAGCTTTGAAGGAAACCAAAAAGCTTGTTTATACCCATCTAAAATTTTGTCCTGTTTAGAAAGTTTTCTTTATGTTACCTACCTGTACGGAAAGGCTTTGGAATCCCAGCCCCATATAAAATGTCTGTCACTCTCTAAGACTTATTTTTGGTATTTTTTCTTTCTTTTTACTATCACAGAATAACAGACTAAGAAAATATGCCTTTGAATTGAAAATGAATGACCTGACCTATTTTGTGCTGGCAGCTGAAACTGAATCAGATTTGGATGAATGGATCCATACCCTCAATCGCATCCTGCAAATCAGTCCCGAGGGACCTCTTCAGGGGAGGAGGAGCACCGAGCTCACAGATCTAGGGCTGGGTGAGAGCACATGAAGACACCTCCCTTTTTTTGTCAATTGTGACCTGTGATTTGGATTCATTTAAGCAGCTAGGGATTGTGATAACTGTTTAGTCTAGCTTCTTCATCTTAGAGCTATTTGCTCCAAGAAATCATCCCTAAATCTTTACTGAGTAGTGATGGTCACCATACATAAGTACAATTTTGAGTCAACTGCAATGACTTTGAGACTGTCACCCAGAAAATGATATTGGGAAACATTTTTCAACAGCATCAAAAATGTGCTCATATCTAATAGGATGTTGCCTTATAGGGGACATTTTGTGTTTTCAGCCTTTCATTAAATTTACTTAATGAAATATATAATCTGTAAAGGCAAATATGTGTTACTTCCTTTTAGTTAAAAAGCTTCTTTCATTTATGCTTTCTGGTCATACTGAGATCAGCTTATATGTGAAAGTTCCAAAAAGTATGCATAGTAGTAGAAATTTTGATAAGATAATTTTTTAGTCTGCCTGACCTAATTCCCTTACAAGATTATAATTCATGTTATGCAAAGAGAGGGGAGCAAGAGAGAGGAAAGAAAGGGTGAAAAGAAGGGTAGAAAAACAAGCCTACCACTATGTGAAAGGCAAGTTCACCACCAGCAAAGTCAGTCACTTCTCCCCCCAAAAAACTTTTTAAGACGTTTTGCACGACACATGGTACAGTAGAAATCAAAGCATCTTCAAGTTCTCATAAGCTAAATATCATCTGCTCTGAAGTGAAAGGGTCACAGGTTAATGAGGAAGAAAACTATTGTTGATTTTGACACTATACACTATGGTAGATTTTGACTATAGTAGATTTATAGTTAATTTTGACTACTATACACCATAGCAGATGCTTTACATTCATGATTTACTTAGTAATAATCAACCATAGTGTTAATGTTTATAATATCCTTTTTAAAGAGTTATTTTAAGAGTTTTTCTGTTTGTTTATTTTTGAGTCACAAGTCTCACTGTCACCCAGGCTCAGGCTATCCTTCCACCTCAGCCTCTGGAGTAGCTGGGATTACAGGCGTGCACCACCATGCCTGGCTAATTTTATTTGATTTATTGTACAGAAGAGGTATCACCAAGTTGCTCCAGCTGGTCTTGAAACCCTAGGCTCAGCCAGTCCTCTTCTCACCTCCTCTTCCCAACATGTTGGGATTACAAACGTGAGCCACCGTGCCCAGCTACAGTGTCTTACAGAGTTTAAGTAACTGAAGGAAGAAAATGGATTCTAAATTGTAGCCTAAGAGTCAGAATTAACCAAAAATGCATACATATTTAAGAAAACTTGAGTATGCATTAACGAAGTAAGTCAAGACAATCCCAAGTATAAATATAGTGTGTAAAGATCCAGTGTTCTTATGAACTTAAGATGGTGTCATGGCAAGAATCCTAAATGATTATCAGGTAGTCTGATTTCCAGGCTTAGATCACTTAGCAACATGGAGTCCTGGAGTCAGGAAAAAATGAAGGCTTAGGCTCACCCACATCCCTCTTAGTTCTTGAATCTAACCCAATTTTATATGGCGCAGGCTGGAAAAAGGTATATGTGTATTATTTAATAACTCGTGTATATTATATAATAATCTGACTTGAGGAGTAGACTGGAAGGAGTGGAATAATCTAACTTGTATCTTTTCAAGATTCACTGGATAATTCTGTGGCTTGTGAATGCACTCAAGAAGAAACAGATTCTTCAGAGAACAGCCTACACCCAGACTTCGCAAAAGTAATAAAGTTGACATTGTACTTGCAAATTGACTTGAATTATTTACAAATTATTGCTTTCATAGAAAAAAATGAAAAAGCTTTATTTTAAGGTTTAGGCTAAGAAACTAACTCAGAATTTTTCTATTAACCTGTATGCTTTATATAACATGTGTTCCGCATACTTGGAAATAAAGGCAAGTTTTATTTTAGGAAAATTTTCCAGATCTTCATGGATGATATTAAAATGGTGATAAAACTAAGGGGCTACTTCTTGGCTATGTGGATGTGTCTGGGATTATACTTGGATATGAGATACCAAGGACTAACACAACTTTCTTTGTAGTACCTCACCGAAACTGAAGATACTGTAAAAACAACTCGAAACATGGAGAGGTTAAATCTGTTCTCTTTGGATCCAGACATAGATGTAAGTCAGGATTATTTCTAAGCAGATAATGAACATGATCCATAGAATTTCTTTTTTATGATGAGTGTTTGGTGACTAAAACCTTCAAATTTTTTTAGATCTTGAAACTTCAAAAAAAGGATATTTTAGAACCTGAGTGTGTGATCAAACCGTTTGAAGAAAAAGCTGCCAAGAGAATCATGATCATTTGCAAAGCTCTCAACTTAAATCTTCAGGGATGTGTTACAGAAAATGAAAGTGATCCAATAACAAATGTAAGTTTCTCTTCCATTACATCATATACCAATCAGTCAACATTACACGACCCTGGTCAAAATCTTTTCTATTCTTGCAAATTTCAGACACTAATTTTACACTATATAGTGTACAAAGAATATGATCAACAACATTTTTTCCACATGAAAAAAGTGTACAAGTTCTAAAGTGGCATTGTCGTTACACGGCCATAAAATTTTCCTTTCAACTTAAATCAGCAGCATCAAAGAGACTATGTTCTGGGATTCTTTCCATGAAATCAGCACAGTGTTTCAGAGTTTCCTAATGTATTATTTGTATCCTCTTAGTTGTACTTACAATGGCTTTTAAACTGACATTTTTATTTTAACTTTTATATATTTATTTATTTATTTTCACGTATATTAGAGAAAAAACAAAGCTAATAAACCCTGTGATTTCACAGCCATTATTACTAAGGCCAAGGCTAAATAGTGAGTCAAGTAAAATAATATTTGATGAATAATAAATTAATTATAGTACAGATGATACATGTAAATGGCAGAAATGACAAAGGTGTCTCGCTGATATTTTAAACACCATAGTGCTCCTTAAATTAGTGCAAGTTTCCTTTCCCACTAAGGGAACTCTCTTGAGAATTTTCTCTTAGTACATTAGTGGGTAATTTCATACTGATTGTTAAAATATGTATGGAAAGGGGAGTTTTATGAGCATAAACATTATTAATGTTGTACTATAAAATTAAAATCGCTTATAATCTGGCCATCAGTACAAGTCACAGTTAATATGCTGGTGTATTTCCTTTCTTTTTTAACACATTCTGGTCTAATTTCTAACCAATTACCGCTCAATTGTCATCTTTCACCTCAAAGAAGAAAACTGATTCCCAGATCTTTGATACCAGTCATATCGGCTTTAGGAAGCATGAACAGCATTAAATTTTTACTATAAACTGGGCACACACAATCCCAAAGCTTCCTCTATGTATGATGCAGTGAAAGTAGATTTCTTGTGACAGTGAGTGGCTGACGGAATTAACTCTTTCAGAAAACTTTACATAAACATCTGCCAACCTTGTGTCTTTAGCACTCAGTGATTTTCTTTGTGCTTCCTACCCTTTAGTGCAGCAGCAGGCTAAGGTCCATGCTATGGATCTCTGATTTAATGAGGGGAGGCAAATGATCATGTTGCCTGGCTTTCTACCTTTTGAGTTTTGCCTTCTTGGCAAGTGGCTTACCTTCAGTCTTCTCTCCTGTAAAGGGGATAGTAAGTTACTATCATATTTACAGGAGATAGTGTTTCAAATGATCGTTGTGAAGATTAAATGAAGTTATAGATGGAAGGTATTTAGACAGTGCTTGATGCAAAGTAAGCATTCATTAAATATTTACTGTCATCTAAATATATGGGAAATTGCTTTGAAATTTGTAAAAACTATGCCAGCAAGGTATGGATATTTTCCTTGTTACATGTGAGTTTCTCGTTGATAGATAAACTAAAATGGAAACGTGTCACCAGTAAGAATTGTGTCCCAAAATGAAGCTTCTCGATAATTTATAACTTGAACTGCACACTAGGTATGAGTAGAAATGAAAGTAGTTGAAGTCAGGTTTATTCATTTTCCAACAAGTACTTATTTGGTATACCTACTGTGATGCAGAGGAGCTAAGGAAAGGTTTACTTTAGACAGGGTGGTCATGGAGGGCCTCTCTGCAGAGATGACTTTTGAACAAAGACCTAAAGGTTGAGAAGGATAAAAAGGTAGGTCAAGGGACAACATTTTAGGTAAAAGAAAGAGCAAGTTCAAATGCCCTGAAACAGATATGTCTTGGCAAGATTTAGAACTGAAAAGAGATAGGGAGGAGAAGGGCAGACCAAGATGAGTTAGGAGAAACAGAGATAGGAAACAGTGAAGAGTTTGGATTTACCCTAAGTGTGAGTTGAAGCTATTTAAGGGTTTAAAGCACTTTTAAATTATGTGCTCTGATAAGTGTTTTAAAAGATTCCATCAGACTAATGAATTAGAAGAAACAAGAGTTTTCCAAGGAGACCAGTTAGGAGGATACTACCACCACTTATTGCAAGGGCTAGCAAGGAAGGAGAGAAATGGATGAATCTGACTGATGTTTTGTAAATTGAACTGACAGGTTTTCCTGATATATTGGATATACAGAATAATGGAAAGGGATATCTCAAGGATGAGTACTGGTTTTCACTTTGGACTGTTTTATGTATGGGATGCAATTTACTAAAAAGGCCTGAGGAAGATTTGGAGGATGCAGGATAAAAATACCATTCTAGGCACATTATGCTTAATAAGCCTATTAGATATTTAAATATAGATGCCCTTTAGGTGATAAAATGCAAGTTTCGAACTCAAATGAGTGGCCATGAATGGAGATATAAATTTGGAAGGCTAGTCCAAATAATGGCTATGGGGGAATCAGCAAAAATGTCTATGTATATAGAAAGGGGGCCAGGGATCAAATAATTAAAGGAAGAAAAGAGAAGTGACCAAAGAAGACTAAGGACTGGTGATTGAAATAGAAATAAGTTACGGAAGACTGGGTCATGAAACCAAGAGAGAACAGGTCAACTCTGGGAATGGTGCTAAGAAACTGAGTAACATAAAGTCAAAGGGGAGTCCAGTAGGTATGGAAAAATAAATATTGGTGACTATGGCAAGAGCAACTTCCATGGAGTCATCAGACCATGCTTTCATGCAGGATTTTTACACAAAACTAAACAAAACCTAGAAATTTTGTTCTATTTGGAAAGATCAGGAAAATTTAACCCAAATGGTAATGACATTTAGACATCTTATTAAATAAAAATCGATGCTTTTTCCTTTTGACCCAACATATCCTTAAGTGTTATTTTAAAATTCAATTTAGAAACTGAAAATCAAAGATAATGGACTTTTCTTTTCAGTGCCAGAAGCATATGATTCCTTTCTTTGTGCTAAAACCCATATTCAGAAGCGAAATGTTTATATTTGGGCCAATCTCCTCAGGCAAGAGAACAGACCTAAGCTCAGAGACCAGCTTTAGTGGGCTCTTTCATATCTGTCGGGTCAAAGAATTAAGCTAATTTGAAATGTTTCCTATGTCTGTGTTTTTGTTTTTTTTTTTTACTAGTTGATACTAATGTTGAAAAACTAGAAAATTACTTTTTAAAATAATAATTTCATTGTGCTTATAAGCCTTATTATAAAAAATAATAAGACAGTCTTATCTTCACAGCAATTTGTTATCTAATGGTATTGTTTTTAAAAGATCTTTGTGTGTTTATTCAATACACTCTTTCATTAATGTAACTATTTTTAAATTCATTGTTCTTAATTCAATGAACATGTTTTAAATTAATTGAGATATTTCTCCAAGTTGTATAAGAGCCAACTACTGCATTTAACGAATGAGCTTCTAAAGACTCCCTGAAATAACTTTTTCATGATAAGAAAACAATATTTGACAGCATGTAATTTTTTAGTCAGTAAATTGAAAACCAAATTCAAGTTGAGTGCTTTACAGGATAAAATATTTCTTTGGAAATAGAAATTGATTCCAGAAATCTGAACCAATAAAACTATTTCACAGTGAGATACTTTTAAAATTTTATGTTCTTGATGGTTTTAAAAACAAGAGCACAGAATTCTAAACATAACAAAGAGATGAATTAACTTATTAGATTTTTGAAGGTTAAACAAAGCTTTACTGAAAAGCCAGTGATTTGACATTTATGTTGAAAAGGTAGATTGGAAAAAATAAATGAATCACCATATAAGCTATAATTTCTGATGGGTTATCAAAGTAGGTATTTATTTCCATTCACTAAGCAGAAATGAAAATCACAGTGCAACAATTCTTGAAAAATACTGATTTTTTTCTTTGACCTTCAACATGTTTTTAGTTCCTACCTAAATTATTTTCCTGTAATTTTTGCATCTTTTCAGCTCTTGGCAACCACCACCACAAACCAAGAGCTTTTCTAAACTACAATAAATTTAAATGAAATATAGACCTTTTACTTTGTAATTGCTTTACTTTTTTAAAAAATTTACAGAATTTATTTCATATAAGGAATTTTACTTCTAACTATAAGGGATCTGGCAGATATTGCTAATATTAATGAATTGATTAAACTTCTACCCATAGTATAATCCAGTCATATCACAATCTTTCAAAGAATAGGAGATACCATTAAGCATTTAACAAGATTCATAGCATGAATGGATTTATGCAATAATGGACTGGGTCATAATGTGTGTGTGTGTGTGTGTGTGTGTGTGTGTGTGTGTTTATATATAATCCAATTGCCCACAGAATACTGGTGTTAATTCAAAATTAAGTAGCACTTTTAAAAAGTAAAAATGCTGCTTTTGTAAGCATATTCCATCTTTAAATTAAATAGCTTGGTAATTGCATATATGTGCATGTATATAATGTAAATAATTATATGTATGTATACCATATATTCACATATATGTATAGTATTTATTTGGGTCTTTGTCTAATGTAATCTTTGTTATACTTGACTTTTTTTTAACTCGACTTTTTTCTTATATACTATTTCTTCATCTCTGTGATACTCTGGCAGCATTTTACTTTATTTTATTTGTTTATCTATTTCTTTTAGTCAAGGCTTCACTGTGTTGCCCTGGCTAAAGTACATATTAGCATCATCACGACTCACCCTAGACTTCCTGGGCTCTGGCAATCCTTCCACCTCTGTCTCCTAAGTAGTTTGGATCTATAAGCACGTGCCACTATGCTCAGATAATTTTTTCCTCTTTTTTTTTGTAGAGATGAGGTCTCATTATGTTGCCTATGTTTGTCGTGAACTCCTGGGCTCAAACAATCCTCCCACCTGCTCTTTCCAGAGTGCTGGAATTACAGGCGTGAGGCATCACAACTGGCCTCTCAGGGCATTTTAAAATTTTTATCATTTTAAAGGCAGAAGGTGGCATAAAAGAGTTTTTAAAAATTTATCTCTATTTTCCAATCTTTATAAGTTGCTTCCCCTAACTGCAGAGGCATGTAGAATGACATAGTGAATGTTGATGACTCAGAATAGGGCAGGTGGGAAGTGAGATAGAGATGAAAAAATCACCTAACTGGCATTCTTCCCGTACATGGCACAAATGTTTTGAGCCACCTCTGCTGCCTTTACTCCTCTGTTAAACTCAAACAGAAGACTATATCAGAAGTATTTGTTATTTTTCGACTTGACACTCCATCTTCTTTAGCCCACCAATAGCACTAACTTTCTTCAAATCTGCAAAATGCAAGGCATATTCACAAGCACAACATCGTCACTCCAAATGACAAATGATAAACTCCCAGCACCACAGTGTTGCCATGCCAAAAACAAATGCTACGAACTTATGCATCCACCAATAACTGAGAATTGGTTGGATTCGTGAAGTCCAACCTCAGTGCAGACAAGAAACTTCCAAGATTTCATTTCAGATTTCCAGACGTCTGGAGAGACTAGGGTGACTGGTATTTTCCAAACGTGTAGAGGAGGAAATAACTAGAGGATTTGTAATGTCAAACCATGCATGTCGTGCAACGTATGGAAGAGAATAGCTGATAGGGAAGCTAGAATGAAGAAACCAATGAAAAGTATCGGGATCTAAGGCACCTGATGAAGGAAAGGATTCTGGGTACTTCTCACTGAGTCAAGAGAATCTTGTTCTCTGCAGGTATTTTTATCTAGTGCTTTGTTAAATGACATAAAAAGGCTGCTGCGTAGGTAATGATGTTATGTTCAAAACATCTGCTCTTTCTTCTTCACACAGATTGAACCTTTTTTTGTGAGTGTGGCACTTTACGACCTCAGAGATGGCAGGAAGATTTCTGCCGATTTTCACATGGATCTCAACCACACTGCTGTGAGGCAGATGCTCTCGGGGGCTCCAGTGGCTGTGGAAAATGGCAACATAGACACTGTCACTCCAAGACAATCAGAAGAACAACACATCAAGGGATTTCCAGAGGAATGGCTAAAATTTCCAAAGCAGGTGGCACTTTTGTTTACTTGTGATGACATGAAAAATATTCGTTTCTTTTTTTTTTTTTACTAATAGATCATATAAAATGGACAATTTCCCAAGCAAAAATTCCCTTAAAGTAGCATTTTGTAAATGTCTTCAGTGTGATTTCTTAGATACTTATTAGCTGCTATCTTTGTATATAGGCTATATTTTCTGTAAGCAACCCGCATTCTGAAATTGTTTTGGTGGCCAAAATTGAAAAAGTCCTGATGGGAAACATTGCAAGTGGTGCCGAACCTTATATTAAGAATCCAGACTCCAACAAGGTGAGGATAATCTTTCTTATAAATAATTTCATATGCTTCCAAAAAGGAAGTCACATTGCCGTGCTGAATTATCAGGTTTACTAAGTGTATATGATGAAATATTCACTCACTGGTGAAATGAAGATCCTCCAGAAAAATTTTCAACTATGCATTTTTGGTCTACATTGTTTTTGATCCAGTAATGTTTCTGACTTCTGAGTATCTATTGGTAGAAATACATTTAAATGTGGATAAAGCATTAATCCCAAGATTAAAGTATTAACAATAATGAAAAATTAGGAATAATGTGAGTAAAAGTACGTGAATACAGTTTACTAAGACATCAGCAATGTTGATGATAAACTAAGTTAAAAAAAAAAAGTATGGACAATTGTGTATCAAATTATAATAGCATCTACAATGGAAGACCTAAAAAAACCTGGAATTTATTTATTTTAAAAATTGTGTATTCTTATATATTTAAGCTTCAGGTACCTTCAAAGTACTCTCTGTTTGAGGCAATACACCTATCAAGATGTTTTTCCACTGCTCAAAACAGTTTTTGAACTCATCAAGTTTGATGCCTTTTAGTGCTTCTGCCATTTTTTATTTCACTTCCTCCACAACAGTAAAACATTTCCCTTTGAGGATGTCTTTCATCCAGGGAAACAAACAAACAAAAAAAAGTTGCTCGGGGCAAGATCAAGTGAATAGGGAGGTGAGGCAGAGGGACCATGCTGTTTTTGTCAAAAACTGCGGATCTTTTAGCTTGGTGTGGCCAGGTGCACTCATAAATCATCCATCATGAAATGGGCAAATGTGTTGAAAGAATCTCTGAAGGAAAATTCACTGAAATCATATGCAGCCTCTCACAACAATGCTAGCTGGTACACTGATGTCAATGGGTTCCTAGAATTCTTACCTAATGGAGGAAGCCTATACTTCAAGGGGCCCACCTTCTAAAAGATAATTCCAGGTTTCTTAGGGTTTCCCCTGATAAGTGAAGAAATACTGCCAAGTGCTATGAATGGTGGAACCATAGGCAATGCTTCTCTACTTTCTTCTTTTCTATTGTCATATTTTCTGTGATAATCAAATGTTTCCATTTAATAGAAAATAAATATTAAAACTCTATATTTTTCATGCCAAGGAACTATATTGGAGAAATAAGTTATAAAAATTGACTTTTAGAATTTGTAACAACGTAGAGCAGAATTTGAGAGTTCCTTAATTCAGGGTTTGGCAAACTATGGTGTGCAGGTCAAATCTACCCTGCCACCTGTTTTTGTAAATAAAGTTTTATTGTTGAAACACAGTCACATTCATTCATGTATGGATTGTCTTTGGTTGTTTTTCTGCTACAGTAACAAAGCTGATAAGTTGAGACAGAGACCAGATGGCTCATGAAGCCCAATGTATTTATCATGTGACCCTTTACAGCACAGGTCTGCTGATCTTGGCCATAACAAATAAAAGGGCTATAATATAGTCTGAGTGTAAATTTGATAACTCTTTCCATTAAAGATTAAGGCCTTTTAAGAATTAAAACAAAAAAAGAAAAAACGTTGACATTCTAAGACAAGAGTATTTTCTACATTTGGAATTTCTAAACTGAAAAGAAAGAAAAATATTATTCAACAGTTTGAACACAGAGACTATCAGTTGGCTCTTTACAAGGCAGAATCTGTGGACTAGTGAGGCAGAGTTTCACTGTTTCAGTATAAAATAATATGAAAAAGTATTTAGTATTATTTTTTGTGTTCAGGTTCTAAAGTGCTGTTCTAAGCAATATATTTATTTATTTTTTCTTTAGTATGCACAAAAGATACTAAAATCCAACAAGCAGTTTTGCAGCAAATTGGGAAAATACCGCATGCCATTTGCTTGGGCAACAAGGTAGGTTGGCGATTGCAAGCAACAGACTAAAAATATATTCATAGTTGGCATTGAAAGTTTGAGTTTTGAACACTTTTGTGTTACCTATTATTTTTATTGTACCAATGCCTAGAAGAATGCTAAGATGGTTGTCTTCATAAACACTTTGAGCTCCCCAGAGACATAGGTTTCACAAGAGAGTTTAACAAGATAGCTTGTAAAAGAGCTGTGATGCATGTGTAGTGTGTGCATGACCAGGTATGCCGTGGGCTCTTGGAAGGCATCAAATCAATTAATCACTTTTTTATTATGTATATTTGGCTTAACAAATCACTGACATTATGTCAGTCCTGAGAATCTGGTGTGGACAAAATTCAGTTGGATGCACTGTGGCTTCTTATGCTTTTTATCTGTACATAGAGCCTCAGGTCTATATATGGATGTCCAAGTGAAACCATTAAACCAATCATTTAAATTCTCTTTTGTTTCAGTACTGATTAGCATAGCCAAATTTATCAGGACTTGGTGACTTTGATGGAAATGCTGAGTACTGTGAACATTGTTGATGCATTGTTCACCTGAACACATAATCTCTACTTTAAAAAGAATTGCTTTGGGGGTCTGTTTAATCATTAATTACTACTCTCCTTCTCAGTCTCTTTACATTTGTATTAGTATAAGAATTTCTTAAAGGAGGAAGAGTTTGGCACAGACCCATAAGGAAAAAAAGTCAACACTGCACACACTGAATGAACTTAAAAAGATTAGTGCTACAAAATAAGATAGCCTATCAAGTATCCATTTGACTGTTGACAATCTTATCCCAATGGTGGTAACTTTAAAATCCAGAAGGAAGGGAAAATCTGTTATGCCATTTTTAGGTCTCAAAGTTCCTAGAAACGAGTATATCCAGAGTAAGCTCACTGACATTTTTCATATTTTTGAGGTTGTTATTTAAAGTGGTGGATGGGCAGGTGCAGGAAGGAGAAATGTGGAAGTTAGGGCAGCAGTAAACCAATATAGACTTATGCAGTCTCCAGAAATTCGTTTGGCCTAAGGCAACCCTATTGCTGCCTTATAGCCCTGTATCAAGGGAGGAAGAACCCAGGCCCAGGAGCCTGATAAACATGGTCCAAGTCAGACAATCATTTGCTGATACCACTGAACAAGTTTCAACCCCAATTCTCAGGGTTTCCTTCTGTAAAATGGAGCTGACAATAGCTCCCTCACAGGCTGTAGGTACAATCTCAGATGCAAAAATATTTGGCTTAAAGTAGATCTAAATATTACCTTTTCTCCCCTTTTCTATCCTTACACAGATAACTAATGTCAGCAACTTCTGCATGAAAAATGTGTTATTTAGACCCTTTATGAACCCTTCATGATGAATTCAGTTGTTTATATTTCTCATAAGCTTCAAAAGAAATGATAATTAGTTATAATTCACTGATTAAATATTTTGTATTGTTAAGCATTCTCAGTTCCTTCCAGAAAACCTGTTGGGGCAAGTAGAGACAAAATATCTCTTGGCAAAAAGTGAAATATTCCAATATAACAAAATTACAATAGTGCACACATTTTCTCTTTAGGGATCCAACATGTTCTGAGCTTTTAGAAACAGGCATTTTAGAGCCAGACAGAGCTGGGATCAAAATCCCAACTCTATCCTTTACTAGCCAAGTAAACTTAGGCAAGTTACTTATAATCTGTCTTTAGCTATCTTTTTATAAAATCTATAAAATGAAATAATAATATCTAACTTACTGATGTAAGGGATTAATGAGCACAGATATGTTCCCTGTAAAAATTGCTATTATTAGTAAGTCATTTTTATAAAATTGTTATCACAAAAATTCACCTGTAGAGAAGATATTTACCTCAACAAATCCCTTTTTTTGGTAAATTGGGGGCAATGATGAATAATATGGAAGAAAGAAGGAGAAGAATGACCCATTATTGAAAGAACCTGAGAAATGGCAATCATGTTTTGATGTTATCTAGTAAAATATGCCAGAAGAAAAACAGATAAAGTTTCCAGGGAGGTTGACAATATTACCAACTATTGAAGAAATTATTCCTAAGCTAGAAAAGCCAATGAAACCACAAACTCATGCTATCTTAATGCCCAGTTAGTGGTTTGGTTGTAGGTTAGGAAACAGTGCACACCACCAATTTGTTTATAAACATATATGATTTACTTCTACATAAATTTTTCTGGCAACTGAGAAAAATGGTTGGTGGTACAGTTCTCAAAATTTCATGTTAGACCACTTGGATTATCTAACCACAAAAAAGTACAGGATCCAGCCAAAGAAGTCTTTTTAATTTCCCCTTCACAATGTCGAAATTTCTTCAAATAAATGTGGACAGCATCAGAGGAAGACTGGTTGATACCCATATCATTACCAGCTTCCTGACATACTTCAACATCTTATTGTTATTATTGGTTCTGTGGCTAATTTTTCTTTCTATTGTACTTTGACAGATTGCAGTTTGTTTTGTGGTATGGCTTTCAATAGACCCTAAGACATTTTGGCCCTTGCAATCAACTGTCACTAAAAGAGTAGAACTGACAATTTAGCCTGTGACCATATGTTTACCCAGATCTAATCATCCTCCTTGCTGCAGTACACACAGATGTTCATTACTGTGAACAATATTTTATTGGAAATTAGTTTGGTGTTCTCATATTTGGCACCAGCAGTAGTGTCATTTTATAGTAAAAGGTTATCCTTGGGGTAGAACTACAGAATACACACAGATGACTGTGTAGCGTATTTTACACTCATTGATTTGGAAGAAATTGACCCTTCCAAATGTGGCAAGTTATAAATGGAACTCTTCCCATGCATATCACCCCTGGATCATATGTGCTAAATCCATGCTAGAATTCTTTTGTGGTTTCTTTTACTCTCTCATTTGACGTTCTAGGTAGACTAGCACACAACGCTGAATAGTCTTTACAATCAAACAA
Source organism: Carlito syrichta (assembly GCF_000164805.1). Classification (NCBI taxonomy): domain Eukaryota; kingdom Metazoa; phylum Chordata; class Mammalia; order Primates; family Tarsiidae; genus Carlito; species Carlito syrichta. Next base: position 279,314 of record NW_007249022.1, read on the forward strand.
GGCTAAAATAAAAATTTCATTCTAACATCTCTATGTTGATAGAAGGTACACAGTACGACTAGTATTTAAGGTTCCCATACTGACCACAACCTCCCCAACAAATGGTTGTCCAATTTCTGTTCTTCTGTTTGAATCCTTCTAGTGACAAAAACCCAAGTATATCCCACAGTGTTTCCTTCTGTCATCTTATAGCTCTAATGATATAATAATTCATTTTTTAAAATAATCTTAAACTGCCTGAAAACAAGTTTTATGTTTTCTCTTCCACAGCCACACACATTTGCAAAATGTCTGTTTCATTCCATACATTATGGCTACTCATGCTGCTTGTGCATGAGGCTATCAGAGAGACCTATGGTTCTTTTCCTTTAGTCAAGAAAACAAAGAACTGACTCATTTACACAAATGGTTTTGGGATGGCTGAGATCCTTCTGATTGTACCCCAGATATCATTGTGCTGAGACTCTCACAAAATATTGATCATTGCTCAACTGTGGCAGTTGGAACGAGACGCAATGTCCCAGCCATCCTGAATCCATCTGTATAAATGAGTCAGTTCTTTGTTCTCTTGCTTATTAGTGTATTTATTGAACAACCAGTTAGTATATTTATTGAGGTTGTACAGTATCGCAAGCAAAACTTCTCCCATAGTGCTGTACTCTTCATTCTCTTTCTAAGGAGTGTCCTATGTAAGTGAGCATTTCCATGACAGAGCTGCAGAAAAGAGCAAAAACCGTTATAAAACTCACATCTCTCAATGTATTTGAAGTCGCTGGTTAATTACAAAGCTACTGGTCAAGCTCAACTTAACCTTCTCTCATGTTAGGAATTGCATCATATTGGTTTCAACATGTCAGACATTCAGGCATTCAAACAAAAGTCCTTTATAATATTTAAATAAAAATAATTCCCAGGTTCAATATTTTCTATCTGTCTCCCCAATGTTATTTGATAGAAGGCCTTGTTATCTTCCCTCAGACACTACTTATCAGAGAAAAATGAGCAGACATTGAAGGAGTCAAAAAACATTATTCTGATAAATTCCTGGTCTATTTTCTATATTTTGCACTAAAGCTCTATGATTTAATATTCATTCAAATGGCCATTTCAGCCTATATATTGAATTATTTGGATAGTTTAAGGAGTTGATAAAGAATTCTAGTTAAGGCCCTAAACTTAGACTCCAACTCAAAGAATAAAAAAAAAAGTACAAATTCAGCATTTCTCCAATACTGAAGAAAAAGGAAATATATATGGGTCAGATTTTGCTTTGACCACATTTGTATGATGAAGTGTGAGGAACTTTTAGATGTCATCCAAAACTGACAACTAAATATGGTGTGTCTATGAAGCAAGTATTGCCTGACGTTACTAAATTTTTTTGGAAAAAATGATTGCATATTTTAAGTAAGTCTATATAGTTCCAATAAAACAGATCAAGGAAGGAAATAAGCGGCTCAGATTCATAGTGTTCTTCTTATTTAATACAAAAATTTGATTCAGATGTATTCCATTTTATCTTTGTCTCTATCCTAAAAGTTAAGACATAACACAGTTATCGTCAAGAAAATGTTTCAAGATTCTGTCATCCCTCTGCCCACATATACAGCCGTATTTCTCTTCTACTCATAAATCTTAATAGTGCCACCTAAGTTAGAGTGACCCTGTCTTGCCCAGGTTTAGGGTATCTTGAGGAAGTAATTAAAAAGAATAGCATGTCTTCCTATTCTCTCCACTCCTCTAATACTCCACAGTTCTGATATATTACTAAATGTAAGACATCATTAAAAAAAAAGAAAAAGCAGTTATACCAGTGTGTGTGTGTGTGTGTGTGTGTGTGTGTGTGTGTATTCCATTGTGGGGAAAAAAAAAAAATATATATATATATATAGCTGTAATCTGGAGAGCTGTCACTTTAAATACAGGGTTGAAAACAAGAAATTAAAGACAACAAATATGTGGATAAAACTTTTTTCTAAGCTATTTTGTCTTTTTATTTTGTACGATCCTAGGGTTTCTTTCATTATGCATAAGAAATTGAATTAATTTAGTCATCTTAAAAATATAACTTCTGGGCTCGGTAACTCAACCTGTAATCCCAGCACTTTGTGAGGCCAAGGCGAGTGAATTGCCTGAGCCCACAGGTACAAGACCATCCTGGGCAACTTGGTGAGACCGTGTCTCTACAACAAATTAAAAAAAAAAAATAGCCTGGTGTGGTAGCGTGAGTCTGTAGTTCCAGCTACTGAAAGGATGAGGCTAAAGGATCACCAGAGCCCAGCAAGTCGACATTGAGGTGGCCATGAGTGCGCCACTGCACTTCAGCCTGGGCGACGGAGTGAGACTCCAACTCAAAAAGAAAAAAATATATATATTTAACTCCATAAACAATATCCAAATTCCAACCTGAATAAATATTTTCTTTCAGATCAGTATTTAAGGACAACCAGGGAAATGTGGATAGAGACTCAAGATTTTCACCATTGTACAGACAAGAGAGTAGCAAGATTTCAACTGAGGATCTAATTAAACTAGTGTCGGATTATAGAAGGTATGATTTTTTTTTTTTTGGATACTCTTGAAATTAACATAAATTAGCTACATTGATGCGTTATATTTCCATAAATAATACATAATTATCTGATTCTCAAGTGTCCAAACTCTTCCAGAAAGCAGGTCCTTGTCAAATGACTTTACATATGCCCAAATGATGCCACAAAGGTAAAATTTGCTAGAATTATATGGAAGGATTGTGAAATGTTAAACTATGTCAGTTGTCTATTGCTGTGTAACAAGCCACCCCAAACTTAGTGGTTTAAAATAACAACACTACTTATTTTATTCCTGAGTCTACAATTTGAGCATATCTGGTTAAAGAGAGCTTGTCTCTTCCACACATGGCAGGGCTAGAGGAGGTTAGCTGGAGCCAAAGGATTCATTTTCAAGATGGCTTATTAAATTTCTAGCCAGTTGATACTGGCTGTTGACTATAAGCTTAGCTTGGCCTGTGCAATATAGATCTTGGTTCTTCTCCATAGAATCTTCTCCATGAGATACTTTGGCTTCCCTATGGTACGGTGGCTGGGTTCTAAGAATAAATGTCCCAAGGGACAGGGAATGACCACCGCTGATTTCAGGCTAAGACCCAGAAACTGTAACAGTGTTATTTCTGCCACACTCTACTATCAAGCAGTCACAGAGCCTAGATACAGAACCTGCATGTGAAGGAAAGGGACATAGACACCTCTCAATAAGGAAAATGTTAAGAAATTTTAGAACCATGTTTTAAAACTCCATAAAACAATTCTATTGCTTTGACTATAATCAGCCATAATAGCTCTGTTATTCAATTTTTTTTGCACAAAAAAGTAGAAATTATTGCTAAAGAAAAAAATATAAAATAGATGACATTGCTTCAAATGTCTCATCATTTATCCAGCATCTGATGATGATAAGGTCTTTCATTGCATGGTACTTATCTTGAACTGTTAGCCCCCAATACACCCAGTATTCTTGTACCCTTTGCCCTCACCCAAATATTCTCTCTCTGCCTCCCCCGTCTAAGAATAAAAATTATTTTATCAATTAATTTATTTATCCAAAATTAGAATAATATAATATTATGAAACAAGCATGATTAATATTTTTTGTAATTTCAATAGATGATATGTTTCTATTTGGCTAGAAGGGAAATTTTTCCAATATTTCTTTTCTAGAAAAAATATAAACTTTAGAAAGCAAAATAAGGTGAGAAGTAAATTCTTGGAGGAGTCCAGAACCATTTGGACTTAGTTGTGATGCTATAAAACTACTTCTTAACACAGGGTGAGCTTTCTCTGCTTTAAAGTAATCAAGCGTGCTGGCCAAACCCATACCACAGACTTCCTAAGGTTTCCCAGACAGTGAAAATTAAGAATATTTTTCCTCTTCACCTTTTTACTAGTATATGGAAGCATGAAAAGATGTAATGCTAAGTAGAAGAGAGCAGTAAACAGATTTTCAGGTGATTTGATACGAACAGGAGAAAACCAAACCCTCATAAAACCTGTGTTATCAATGAATAGCAAAGAAAGTTATTATTGTGGCAATTAAGGCACACCTAGAATACACAGTGTGATGCTGACATTAAATTATTTACTGGAAGCCTCACACTTTATGACATTTATTCTCAACAATTTTCTGACAAATAGTTTACTACCAACTTCCCCAGGGAAAACATGGTTTGTACTTATGACTAGTTTCTGTTGTGTAAATTCTTACTATTGTTGATTTCAAGCTACCAATGGTACTTCATGATCATAGAGTTAGGAAAAGATGTACACCCTTAGACAGCATTTTCACCATACAGTTAGATGTATATAATCTTGAAAGCACAGATAATCTTACCATCTATTAAAATAATTAGAAGGTGGTGAATTTTGAGTACTTATTGCCTTTTGTTTGATATAATTTAAGTGATGAGTTTATACAATTTAATTTTTAATAATGGCCATGTTTAACAACTGTCAGGAAAAAAAATTCTCAAGGATTTAAGGCAGCTTTCATGGGCTAGGAAGAGCTGGCTCTGACCAATGACTGTAATTATTCCACCTATTCAGAGTAGATTTCCTGAAAAGGATAACACTTGAAAGTGCTATCAGTAGCTTTCACAGTACTATAAAGGAAGATGGATGAGAAGTTTTAATGGAGAGGGAGGGAAGGAAATGTAAAAACTCAAGAGTCAGGGAGTGCATGTGAGTGGGAGATGGGTGTGGAAGGAGTGTCTGCACATATTACAAGAGTGGGAGAGGGCAGAAGAAACAGGAGTCAAGGAAAGATCTCTGTCCTCTCTGTTTGTTGTGAAAAGGGAGAATATGGACTGGCCACTAAGCAATTGTGGCAAAGACCAACCTTACTTTCAAAACTTATCATGTGAGTGAGTAATTTAAGCCAGTTAGAATGCTATAACCTTTTATTTTTTTAAAAAACTATATAATCTATCATTATACTTTTTTTATCAATTGTGTGTTATCTGAAGTAGGATCAAATATATTTGAAATATATTTTCAGAATATCTGTAACTTAACCCCTCCCTGATTTGTGTTTTTATTTGCCATATCACATAAATTTTCATTTTCAAAATTAAACTACCTAAATGAAATTATTCACAAAATTATTTAGGAGTCAACTGTTAACCCTTATCAAAGCTCAGAATTATAATTGAGTGATTTTTTTTCTTGAAAACTGGAATAATACTGTATGCGTGTGTGTGTGTGTGTGTGTGTGTGTGTGTGTGTGTGTGTGTGTGTGTGTCCATGTTGGCATAATCTTACAGGGCTGACAGAATAAGCAAAATGCAGACCATCCCAGGAAGCCTGGATATTGCTGTTGACAACGTCCCTTTGGAACATCCAAGTATGATGATGATGTCATGATTTAGTTGTAGAGTTATGAAAATTTAGTGAGTTGTTGGGTTGGTTGGCTGACTGGTTTGTTGGTCAGTTAACTGGTTGTTTACAAGATTTTTTTTAAATTTGTTTATTTCCAAATCTAGAGATAAATGGAATTCATAATGCTGAAAAATGTGGGGCTTCTTATTTCTTCATTAAGATAAACAATGAGTACCGTAGGGCAAAACTCTATTTAGGGTAACCTAATGTTTACCTGTTATGCACCACGCACCCAACAAAATATTAAATTATATCACATAATATTCAGAATCCTGGAGAGTTGCAAGTAAGGAAAGTTAGGTTCAGACAGGTTAATAAACCAATAATCCACAATGGGAGAGCATATATTCTATCCAGTTCCTCTGACTCAAAATGCAGGCTGGTTCTGCCACCCTGTGCTGCCAAACGGTTACTCTGAACACTATATGTAGCCACTCCAGTGCCATGCAATGAGGATAACTGAATTATTGTTAGATTTTGTTATTACACAGGAAGAATATTTTTTTCAAAATACAGTCACAAGTCTTGTTTATGTCAGTGCAAATTTGAATTTCAGAAGTTTTTATTAACTTTATAAATAAGTTTCAGCATTTAATTCTTAAGTGATAAGATAGTTTGTTTTGTTGCTTCTGATTATGGCTTTCAGTGACTCTCTCAGTGATGCAAAGAATGAATAAAGGCATCCTATAATGAACCACAAACAGGGAGAGGATTATTGCCACAGGATATTTAGATTACCATTGCACTATTAAGTTTTCCATGCTTATAACTTTCCACAAATCTTTTTAATGTGAAATGTAATGAGCATTCTAACTTAAGCCAAGGCTCCAAATCATTTTTATATTGCTTGGTGTGAAAGAGCAGAGGATAAACTAAGCCATTTCCTCTGCCTGATTTGGGGAACGTAGCTTTTATTATCTACAGAAAGGAAAGATAACAAAAGAGAAACCTAAATGCGTCCTTTGAAAGAATTATAAGACATTAGAGAAATATGAACATATATTGAAACTATTATAACTATTTTTATGGAAAAAAACTCGAATAATTCTTATGCATGCATAGCTGATCATTTTATTTTTTAGAACACAGGAAGATTTCAAGGTAGAAGGCCTTGCTATACTTCAGTAGCACAACTTCAGCCTTCAAACTATTTAGTGATGAAGTTTTCATTTTTTTAATTCCTAATGATCTTTTCTTTATTTTTTCCCTTAGGCTGTTACTACAAGGTTAGATTTTAAAAGACTGTGAAAATTATAAAATAACTTGTGTCTACTAGTACAAAGAGAGCTTCAGGCCTATGCCATAAAATCATTTCATATGGAGAAATTATTATTAACTCATCTGGCCCTATCAGTGATAGATCCATGGGATAAAGTTTTATTTCATATTCAATGTCTGCATTATTTTTATAATGTGATAACAAAGAGTTAGTGGGTTACTTCTTATCTTAAGTATCTGGTTAGGAGCAACCTCTTTCAGATCCCCTCCCAATGTGGAAGATTTTGTCTTCTTAATAAATCCTACTTTAAAAATATTTTTTTCTGGTCAGTATGTTCAGAGGGACATTAGCTAAAATTTTCCTTTTATGTAAAACTTAATACAAAAAAGTAATAAATCTATTTAAAAGATTTACTAGTTTTACTGAGACATCAGTTTTGATATTAAATATGTAGCTTGTCTGCCATGACCACCTCCTACAAATTTTTCATGCTAGCATGACTTAGTATCAATTAATATATAAGCATAAAGTTTTTATGGTCTTGAATGGGTTCATTAAAAAATATGTTAAGTATTGTTCACTTAAAAAGAACCATATTATATGACAAACTCTTATTTTCTGATTTTTTAAGACTGTGTAACATCGTCCTTTATCCCTGTCAAGCCTTTCGACGTGATGGCTCAACCAGAACCCACAGTGGAGGTGGAGGAATTTATTTACGACTCAACAAAGAATTGCCGCCCTTATAGAGTATACAAAAACCAAATTTACATTTATCCTAGACACCTCAAGTATGATAGTCAGAAATGCTTCAATAAGGTATGATATGTTTCTCTGATACCATGTTCTCTCTTTACCGCATTTAGACTATAAAAGATGGTTTTTTGAAAGTGCAAATACACATTACTATAGGTCAACACTTAGTAATAAAAAACCATTTGGAGGAAATGCTTAGTAAGGGGCAGTGATTACTTTTATCTTAGAATTGTTCAAGAATGCAGCTTTGTACATGTTAACAATTCTTTCTGAAATTAACCCTGAATAATTTAAGTTTCTAAAGATATTCTAAAAATATCATGTCTGCCTCCTTTCATTATGAACTTTACTTCCCTTGTAAATAGTCTTTCCAGATCCTTCTACTATTTCTGAACATTATGAATAATGTCACAAGAAAATGTTGGGTATTTTACATATTTCAGATTTAATTAAAAGCTATTTATTTTAGGCACTTGGATTGTATTTAGGTTTTATTTGATAGGAATTGGAATTTTTTTCTCATTGTAATTTCAGGCACGAAATATAACTGTGTGCATTGAATTCAAAAATTCTGATGAAGAAGGTGCCAAGCCCATGAAGGTGAGCCAAGTCAGCAAAGAGACATAGCATAAAGAAGGGAGGCAGGTGCATGGGCTCTTTCCAACATTGTGGGGCTTTTCATGTGAGTGCCACTGAACAAGGAGCAATTTAATACACTTGTTTTAGATTTTTTGAAAAGTACCTGATTTAATAGCCACCATTAACTAGATCTACTAGAAATGCCAATCTCGTGGCTCTCTTACCTTTTCCTGACTTGGAAAAAAAGGAAACCATGCTCATGTGAAATAAATGCAAAGATTTCCCTGTGGAAGACGTTGCCCTTTTCAAAGATTAGCGCACCTTTCCATTCAGCGTACTTGATTTGAAATGGCACGTCCCAGCCGGCCTTCGTGTGGTCTGCGCAGAAGAGTGACTGCGTGCAGGCTTGGCCTCTTGGCTAATACAGGGGGCCCATGGGATACTCACATTTATGAAAGGTGCATGTGGCCAAGTGCTTAGGATCTAGAAAATGGCTCTAGGAAGTCAGTCTCGGTTGTTGAACACGTGATTTAATAAAATCCATAAAACTACAAGGTTTATATGTACTATACTGTTTTACATTATAAAATTGTAACTAGATGGCATTTTAGAGCTCACATTTGGTATACAGTATACTGCTTTTATTTTAGGGATTTCAAACAATATAAAGTAACCTATAAAAATAGAGAGGGAAATTGCTTTTGGTGGGCCTGCTGCCAGATCTTACCAGTTCCACGAATCAGAGAAATGAGATAGCAAAGAAAAAAAATTAGTTTCTAACTAACCCTCACCATTCTCTGAGATAATCTCTTAAAGCACCCTGTCGGGTACAAATGTGTCCTCTAATTTGTAGCATTATTCAGACAAACAATAATCGGGTTGAGTGATTGGATGAATCATGTAGAGTAAACGGAAAGAGCTCTTTAAGATAGTACTGCGCCGTTGTCAGCATCCACAGGTACCAAGAACCACAACAACGCTAGCATCAGGAGAGAAAAATTAAAGTGAAATATAATTGTCCAGTAAACAGAAGCAATGACAAGATGGCAAACACACCGGACAGGCTAAAGCAATATTTTCATGAGGAAAATTTTAGAAAACAGGAAAAATCGCGAGTATGTGGATCCCCTGCTTCATTGCATCCTAAAACACCAAGCAGTATTGCAGCCGGGCCAGATATCAGACTCCAGATGAGAAGTACCAAGCTTTAGGCAAAGGGGACTTTTAAGTCATATAGCTAGGAAGTGTCATATTGCATCCCCTGGTCTGATTAGGGGATGTAATAGAATAGTAATAAAATGTGGTGGAGTCTGGAACCAGCCATATCCTGCCCACTCAGCCTTCATTGTTGGAAGCGGGCATGTCAGGGGTTGGGGTCTAACTAAGTCTTGTGGTTGCCTAGAACCTAACCCTAGCCTAGAGCTGTTTCCACGAGCTCCTTCAAAAAACCATTCTGCAGGCATCAGTTTTAATCAAGATAGTACTTGTCTCATGGTAATCAAAAGTCAGATAGTGAATTGGTCCAGGTATTGGCTCTGGTTTAATATCTATGTGATGAATAAAAGTTTCCAAATTTCTTCAGCAGCGCCCCTTTGTATAATAAATGCAGAGCTGTAGGCCACTAAAGTTCAAGGTTAATTAGATGTTGGCTAAACTTACCAAGTTATCACAAAGTTTTTCATTGTCCCGGGATTATAACTGAAGAGTTGTGGCTTTTTTTCACTCAGAAATAATTTCAGTCATAATTGTTCAACTCATAACTTTTTAAACAGTGTATTTATGGAAAACCTGGAGGTCCGCTCTTCACCTCAGCTGCCTACACAGCAGTTCTGCACCATTCCCAGAATCCGGATTTCTCAGATGAGGTAAGGACCAGCCCTCACTGCCACTAGCAGCTCCTAAAAAAAAAATGAATGAATGGTCGGATAAAGGCAATGATAAACACTCTCTCTAGACCTCACCTCAAACCAAGAACATGCCTTGGCAGGTATGGACTTACCAAGTTTTATAAGCCACATTAATTGACAGTTGTTCTAGGAGTATTTTGCAAATTCACATTGCAAATGTGACATTTTTATTGTATTTTTTTTTAAGTGAGACTAATTTTTTTTATTTCACTGGTCAATATAATAAAGATTGTGTTAGATAACTTTACTAATCAATGGCAGCAGTTCATGTCATAATAAAAAGAACAGAACTGGAACCAACACATTACTTATAACCTGTGTGAACTTGAGTTGGACCTTCATCTCTAAATGTGACAGGGAATAAGCTGTGCCCTGACTGACTCTCAGGACTCACAGTAGGAGCCAAGCACCAAGTTATACTCCAAACATATGTCATCTCATTTAATTCCACAGTAATCCTGAGAAACAGGAACTATTATTACCTTCCTTCTTTATGAATGAGGAAACTGAGGCATAGAGAAGTCAAGTAACTTTATCAAGCACACAAAACTAATAAGTGACAGTCAAAGATAAAACCAGGTCATGTTACTCCAGAGCCTAAAGCTTCACCACTCTATTATAAAGCACAGAAAAAGTCACTGAGTCCAGGTGCAGCAGCTCACACCCATAATCCCAGCACTTCGGGAGGCCAAGGTGGGAGGATTATTTGAGACCAGGAGTTTGAGTTTACATTGAACTATGATCACACCACTGCACTCCAACCTAGGTCACAGAGCAACACCCTGCCTCTAAAAAAAAAAAAGAAAAAAAAACCAGGTCAAGGCTGCGGTGGCCGTGAGCACTCCAGCCTGAGGGAAGGAGTGAGACTCCAACTCAAAACAAAAAAAAAGTAAAAATAAGTAGGTCAATGATAGATTACTATATACATGTTAGTTTACATTACAAACAAGTTTCCAGGATAGAATTTAATTTCTAATCATAAAGTAAAGGTCTGAAGCCTGCTGATAGGATACCTGGGATCAAAACATCACACCTTTTGAATGGGTTTCCTATTGCTGCTGTAACAAATTACTACCACTTCGTGGCTTAAAACCACATGCATGTGTTATCTTACAGTTCCAGAGATCAGAAGTCGGAAATGGGCTTCACAGAGCTAAAACCAAGCTGTCATCAGAGATACATGCCTTCAGGAGGTTCTAGGGAAGGCTGTGTCCTTGCTTCTTCCATCATCTGGAGGCTGCCTAAATTTCTTGGCTTGTGACCCCTTTCCAACAATCTCACTACTCTGACCTCTACTTCTGCTCACACGTCCTCCCTGACTCTAATGCTCCTGCCTTCTTATTATGAGGACCTTAGTGATTATACTGTGCTCACTGGGAAAATTCAGGACAGTTTCCTCATACCTTGGTCCTTAGCTCAATCACATCAACTAAGTGGCTTTTGCCATGTAAAGTAACATATTCACTAATTCACATATCAACTAAGATAACATATTCACTAAAATACATTCTAATGTTCTGGGCATTAGAACATGGAGAACATCTTTTGGGAAGGGACATTTTTCTGCCTATCACACTTTGTTGTATGTTAATTATTTTAAAACTAACTAAAGGAACACCAGTTAAACAACCTGCCTGACCTTATCTTCTTCTTCCATATCCATTTAATGCTGTTCATTTTCTCCCCATAAATTCAGGACAGAAGGGGAAAAACAAGGGAAAAGCTATTACCATATTTCAGAATATTTCTATATTGGTTGAACCCTTGGCAAAGCCCATCTGAAAACCTCATTCTCTGTAGATATATGATTTTTTTAAAAAATCAATATTCTTACTTTTGTTAACTCTGGTTTTAAATCTTTCCCATGTTCATGTGTTTCATGGTATCCTCATAAAAGCCATGAGATTTTCACATGAGGACATGTACATAATAAACAGCTTGGTGAACGCTGCAGTGCAGATTCAAAACTAAGGTTTTATTACTCTCTTTACTGTTGGAAAAAAATTGCATTAATTGCAAAAAAAGAGTATAAATTCTTCCAAGGCACTGTTATAATAAAATGTGAATATTTGCAGTATTTGTTAAGTGGAGGATGTATGCTTTAATGTTTATTTCAATGGAATTTTGAGTACTTGTTGCATTCCCATGTGCTCTTAATGTTGGCTAAAAAATAAAAGGTCTTTTAATTGCATTGTTGATTACTGTGAGTTATGAAAGGTATGTTGGCTTTTGTTACCAGGTTAGCATGCTGATATAAAAAGAATATATAAGCTTATAAATCATCTGAATTCGGGGATTCTCAAACCTTAATATGCATGCTAACACCAGGAAGGCTTGTGGAAACAAACATAACCCCAGATTTTCAGATTCAATGTGCCCGAGTTGGGGTCTGAGAAGCTGCGATTCTAATGTTTCCAGGTGACACTAATACTGCTGTTCAGGGACTCCCCATTGAAAACTGCTATCCTAAATTTTTTCTTGGATGATGTGAAAATGAATTAGCTAGATGCATGAAGCAGCTATGAAATAAACTGGTAGATAATTTGCATGGCTGTCACCTGACTGCATGATTTGACAATCCTGGGAACTGCTTAGTTGCCAACATTGAGCTGAATGCAGCTTAATTGAACAAGATCTTGGAATTCCAGTGGAAAGTGGTCATCATCAGAAGATGTGAGTTCTTGTTCTAGAAAATCCTCTTACTAACTATACCACACTCTCAGTCACTCGGAACCCTCTAAAATGTCTGGCCTTGGTTCCTACCTCTAGACCATCCTACTTCACACACTATTGGAGGAAATGAAATGTTAACATATGTGGCAGGGCTTTGAAAACTCAAAAGTTTCAAAATTTTCAAATTATAAAATGTAGAGAGTTCGTTAAAAACATTTTTTCCAGAAATATGAAGTATGCTCTTAGTTAAGTAAATTCTTAACCTATATCAATTGTATGATTTATGTTAATTCAGAAGCATTATTTATATAGCTACAGCATGACCACTTCACAAAATGGCTCATTGCTTACCTGTACCACAATAACACACATCATGTATTTTTGCTATTTTTTTAATGGTTAGAGTTTATACTGAAGTTACAACATTTACTGCAACCATTTTCCTCAACAATGTGCCACGAATTTCCTAGGTATCTTCATCAAATGCAGATTCTCATTCAGTATGTCTAGGGTGGTGTCTGAGATTCTGTATTTCTAATGAGCTTACTGGTGATGCTCTTGCAACTGGTCCATGACCACACTCTGAGAGGCAAGGACTTATTGTTTACCCACATTAATGATAGTTCCTCAATCTGTGTCTTATTTGTAATACAGTCTACAGTTATATCTATGTGTGTTTTTGCATATGTATGTGCACGTATTTACTTCATACTCTGGTGGCATAAATTATCTAATCAAAAACACTAGATATTCTAAATTATCATCTCCCATCATAATAAAGAAATAAAAATATCAACACATGAGCACATTACTGCTAATAGACAGAATATTTACTGAGAGTTAAAACAGTACATCTAATATCATGAAATATAGACTTAGATTTCAGTTAAAAATTTTTGAAAGCTATGCTTTGTCTTGCCCTGACCCTGGGCAAATGATTTCATTCTTAGTCCAACTGTGGTTTCTTTCACTGTAGGTAAAAATCGAGCTACCAACACAACTTCATGAGAAACACCATATTTTGTTTTCTTTTTACCACGTTACCTGTGACATAAATGCAAAAGCTAATGCCAAAAAGAAGGAGGCTCTGGAAACATCAGGTACTGACAGGCAGTGATCTGAAGTAGCTTGATGTGTAATCTGTTTGACTTGAGTTGGGGAATATTTTGAAAGCTCCTATTTACTGAATTTTTTAAATGAAGTTTAGTATTTATAAATGATAGTTTTCTTATTACTTCTTACCATGGAGGTATGTACTCAAAAGTTTTTCTCTTGGTTGTTCTTTTGCACAGTTGGATATGCTTGGCTTCCTCTAATGAAGCATGATCAGATAGCTTCACAAGAGTATAACATCCCAATAGCAACAAGCCTGCCTCCTAATTATTTAAGCTTTCAAGATTCTGCAAGTGGAAAGGTATTGAGTAATGTATAATTTAAAAGAAAAAAAAAATCACATCAGCTAAATGGTATGAGGTCATCTTCTTTCTCTGCTATTTAAATTAGGATCGCAATGTATGTGTCCATTATAATTATAAGTCGAGTATACCTATTCCACATCTCTTGTATAGTATATGGCCACTAGAAATGATCTATTAAAATGATCCCCTAATATCATATAGTACTCATCTACCAATATTGCCAAATGTATTTGCATCATTTATTTTCCATCTCCATAGTAATATAAGATTAATGAATCAGGATGGAGAATTAATATAAATTAAATAATCTATGTGTTTTCTTTCTCTCAAATTATCCCAATGACAGTAACAAACTCTTTTTTTGCAGCATGGTGGGAGTGACATTAAATGGGTTGATGGTGGTAAATCACTTTTCAAAGTATCGACATTTGTCGTATCAACTGTAAATACTCAGGTGAGTACGTTTTCCTGAAGTATTAACATCTTCTCTAACACATGGAATCATAAGGCAACTCCCTTATTTACAGGACGAGACCAATCATTTCATGAGGTGTCAGAAAAGCAGGTGATTATAATTTTATATATTTCTCAAGATAGATAAAATGTCATATTCTTTTAAGTCCAGATAACATAAAATTTCAGAGCTATTTACCAGAAGTGTATTTAATAGGATAGCACTCCCCTTGGAGTATGGTTTGCTTCCATTGACAACATCCAAGCGTTAAAAAATGTGAAATGTTAAAACAGAGACTTTAAACCTTTACCTCAAAACTAAGTCCTACTCAGTACCTACCCAGGACTCCCCTAATGGGAAGGCCATGATTTTCACAGAACTGCATTTGAGAGTCACTTTGACCAGTTTCTGGTTCAGTGATCCTGGGCAAGTCACTTTACCATCTGAAATCCTTATTTCCTCATCAGGAAAATGGTATCAATAAAATCTCTGCCACCTAAGGTTGTGGTTACAAATAAAATGAGAAATATTTCAGGAACTGCAAAATGCTATATGTATGTAATTACTATCATTGTTAAATTACCACAAACTCACCCCTTCCATTGCAAGGAAGCTCATTTGGACACAATGTGAGAAAAATTTTAACACCAACTATAAACTACAAAGTAAATTATTACAAGTACATTAAAAATATATTTTTCCTTTCTTAAGTTCAATGTTTATCTGTCTTTCAATTTTTGCTTCATGCTGCTTTATCTAGATCCCATACTTGGTTGATAACAAACATGAAATAATCCAAGTATCATACATACATAATGAAACAAAATTCCTCTCAGTAATCTCTGGTGCTTCAAGTCCAATTTATTCCTTGTCCCTAGTCCTGCACCCACAATAGTTTAAACTCACATTTTCTCTGATGCCATCAACCCTGTTCAAGTTCCACAAAATGGTCTATCTCCACCAAACCCTACTTGTACTTTATCTGACTCCACTGAGTATCTCTTTCTTATGATTCTTGCTGCTTTCTCCAAATAGCCCGGATCTCTCTGTAACTCACCACTACATATTCTTTTTCTATTTCCACTTTCACCATTCACACACTTAGAGCATTTATCTCCATTTTCAAGCAGCTAGGGCTCTCCAGCCATACCACATCCACCTCATGTCCCCGAGAGCCAGTGATCCCCACTCAGCCCCACCTCAGCCAAGACGGTATGCTTTGCCTCTCCTCCCTTCTCCTTGTTGGTCTGGTCTGTTCCTACCCATCCTTTTGATCTTAGCTGTAATGTTACTTCTACAAAGAAACCCTCACTGTTCCCTGACCCACAGACAAAGCTGGGCCATGTTGCCATACACTCAGATGATACACTCTGCTTTAATTTAAAACACTTATCAAATTGTATTAAATAGGTATGTTTGAAAGTCATGGTATGGTGCTGGCCTCCATTCTGTAACAGAGAGCCCACAGAGGAAAAGATCAGGGTTTTCTTGTCCTCTGTTTATCAGCCTTCCATAAATAATGACCTAATAGATGAATCAATGGAGTGATATTTAAAAGGAAAATAATTATCTTTAACCAAAAAAGGAGCTAGGAAATGGAATCTCTCTCTCTCTCTCTCTCTCTCTCTCTCTCTCTCTCTTTCTCT